>NW_027175288.1:300000-560030 GCF_028021215.1 Eschrichtius robustus | reverse complement strand
GTGTTGGGACAGGCACAGGTCACTCTATTTTCCCATCAGGAAGAAGAATTAACCACAGGCTCAGCCTGACGCCCGGAACCAGAATAGGGCCTGAGGCAATCCCGCGCTTCTGCGGCCAGCTCCCAAAAAAGCCAGTTGAAAAATGGAGCACATGGGCACTGCAATTCACAAACCTGCAGAGTTATAAATGATAAATCTCGTCCACAAATATATTGAGGGAACACAACGTAGAGGATTTGAAAGCAAGGCAGAGTTGCAGGAAACAGGTTTCAGGAGGTAGATTCGAATCGCCTTTAAAGCACATGAAAAGCGGCAAAACGTCGACAATGATGCCCTTGGCCAAAAAGGGCGTATGCGTTTTTTCCTGAATATATTCAGGAAAAAACGCATACGCCCTTTTTGGCCAACCAAGCAACCTGGAAAGGCAAATCAGCGCTACAAAGAAGTCTCGCTTCCCATCGGTCCAAAGGGCCATGCTGAAAAAAGTGTCAAAACCACAAATGCAGGACAGGCCATGGAGAAATAGGAGCCTTGCTACGCTGATGGGCGGGATGTAAATTGCCAACAGCCACTCTGGAGAAGTGTGCGGTGTGTCCTGAAACATCGAGAAAACACAGCTTAGGGAGCATAGGGCACGTCCACTCATGGGCGTATAAATTGGGAAAACTAAAAATCAGCAAGACTCAGGCACCCCAAAGTTTAGGCCTGCTCTGTTGACAAGAACCTCCACTTCAGGAAACCTTAAATATCCCAGGAAAGAGAAAAATGGATAAAGAAGTTGTGGTCCTTATGTACAATGGAATACCACTCAGCCATGAAATCAATGTCATAAGGCTAGTAGCAGCATGATGAGTGGATTTAGGTACGACGACTCTAAGTGAAATAAGTCACACAGAAAAAGACACTTATCAAAAGCTATCACTTATAAAGGGAATGTAAAAACCGCTACACTTGAATTGAATTACAAATCAGAACAGAGTCACACATTTAGAAAACACACTATGGCTGCTTAACGGGAAAGGTGATGTGCGGTGATGCATAAAACAAGGGTTTCAAATTATCTCAGATACCGTTCCATACACCCAATAAGTAATAGAAAAGACCTACTCCTTGCTCAGTGAACTGGACTCAACACCCCCTATTCACCGCACAAGAATATATCTGACTAGTGAGAATCTTAAAACCTATGTATTGATATCTCTCTGGAAGTGAGTCAAGTGGGTGTAAAGCCGCATAAACACAGCCATGAAAAGCACCTAAACCCCATTATAAAAATAAATTACTTTTAAAAACCCGTAAAACAAAGACAGTGAAAGAGAGAGAAATTCTTACAAAATTCCTTCAGGGGCTGTGACGCAACCTGGGTTGAACATATCTAGACCCACAGTTGGATGAGACCTAAGGGTGGACACTCTTGGGGCTGAGAGGTTTGGTGACGTTGGGTGAGCAAACGTAGACCCCTTAAAGTAATACTGTGTGGTACCCATCCCATGGGTCCTAAATCTCCAGGTTCAAGGGCATCTTCCTACATCGAAAACACGCATGGGAAACCTAGATGATGGTACACCGTCTGATCGGGAAAGGTTTCTGAAACGCACCTCATTTCTCATCTCCTTGTGCTCGGGTTCGCCATTCCAGCTACTTTACTAGCAATCTCCCTACTTGGAGAATCAGCACCTTTAACCTCCTGTTCCATACAGGTTGCAATTTGTCCTAAGGATGAATGGGAAGAGGGGCAACCAATGAGAGACTACATCTAGGTGTTGGGACAGGCACAGGTCACTCTATTTTCCCATCAGGAAGAAGAATTAACCACAGGCTCAGCCTACCGCCCGGAACCAGAATAGGGCCTGAGGCAATCCCGTGCTTCTGCGGCCAGCTCCCAAAAAAGCCAGTTGAAAAATGGAGCACATGGGCACTGCAATTCACAAACCTGCAGAGTTATAAATGATAACTCTCGTCCACAAATATATTGAGGGAAGGCCACGAAGAGGATTTGAAAGCAAGGCAGAATTGCAGGAAACAGGTTTCAGGAGGTAGATTCGAATCGCCTTTAAAGCACATGAAAAGTGGCAAAACGTCGACAATGATGCCCTTGGCCAAAAAGGGCGTATGCGTTTTTTCCTGAATATATTCAGGAAAAAACGCATACGCCCTTTTTGGCCCACCAAGCAACCTGGAAAGGTAAATCAGCGCTACAAAGAAGTCTCGCTTCCCATCGGTCAAAAGGGCCATGCTGAAAAAACTGTCAAAACCACAAAAGCAGGACAGGCCATTGAGAAATGGAAGCCTTGCTACACTGATGGGCGGGATGTAAATTGCCAGCAACCACTCTGGAGAAGTGTACGGTGTGGCCTGAAACATCGAAAAAACACAGCTTAGGGAGCATAGGGCACTTCCACTCATGGGCGTATAAATTGGGAAAATTAAAAATCAGCAAGAGACAGGCACCCCAAAGTTTAGGGCTGCTCTGTTGACAAGAACCTCCACTTCATGACACCTTAAATATCCCAGGAAAGAGAAAAATGGATAAAGAAGTTGTGGTCCTTATGTACAATGGAATATCACTCAGCCATGAAATCAATGTCTTAAGGCTAGTAGCATCATGATGAGTGGATTTAGGTACGACGACTCTAAGTGAAATAAGTCACACAGAAAAAGACACTTATCATAAGCTATCACTTATAGAGGGAATGTAAAAACTGCTACACTTGAACTGAATTACAAAAGAGAACAGAGTCACACGTTTAGAAAACATACTATGGCTGCTTAACGGGAAAGATGAGGTGGTGTGATGCATAAAACAAGGGTTTCAAATTAGATCAGATACCGTTCCATACACCCAATATGTAATAGACAAGACCTACTCCTTGCTCAGTGAACTGGACTCAACACCTCCTATTCACCGCACAAGTATATATCTGACTAGTGAGAATCTTAAAACCTATGTATTGATATCCCTCTGGAAGTGTGTCAAGTGGGTGTAAAGCCGCATAAACACAGCCGTGAAAAGCAGCTAAACCCCATTATAAAAATAAATTACTTGTAGAAACCCGTAAAACAAAGACAGTGAAAGAGAGAGAAATTCTTACACAATTCGTTCAGGGGCTGTGATGCAACCTGGATTGAAAATATCTAGACCCACAGTTGGATGAGACCTAAGGGTGGACACTCTTGGGGCTGACAGGTTTGGTGAGGTTGGGTGAGCAAACACAGACCCTTTAAGGTAATACTGCGTGGTACCCATCCCATGGGTCCCAAATCTCCAGTTTTAAGGGCATCTTCCTGCATTGAAAACATGCATGAGAAACCCAGAAGATGGTACACCATGTGATCGGGAAAGGTTTCTAAAACGCACCTCATTTCTCATCTCCTTGTGCTCGGGTTCACCATTCCAGCTACTTTACTAGCAATCTCCCTACTTGCAGAATCAACACCTTTAACCTCCTGTTCTGTACAGGTTGCAATTTGTCCTGAGGATGAACGGGAAGAGGGGCAACCAATGAGAGACTACATGTAGGTGTTGGAACAGGCACAGGTCACTCTATTTTCCCATCAGGAAGAAGAATTAAGCACAGGCTCAGCCTGCCGCCGGGAAGCAGAATAGTGCCTGAGGCAATCCCGCGCTTCTGCGGCCAGCTCCGAAAAAAGACAGTTGAAAAATGGAGCACATGGGCACTGCAATTCACAAACCTGCAGAGTTATAAATGATAACTCTCGTCCACAAATATATTGAGGGAAGGCAACGAAGAGGATTTGAAAGCAAGGCAGAGTTGCAGGAAACAGGTTTCAGGAGGTAGATTCGAATCGCCTTTAAAGCACATGAAAAGCGGCAAAACGTCGACAATGATGCCCTTGGCCAAAAAGGGCATATGCGTGTTTTCCTGAATATATTCAGGAAAAAACGCATACGCCCTTTTTGGCCAACCAAGCAACCTGGAAAGGCAAATCAGCGCTACAAAGAAGTCTCGCTTCCCATCGGTCAAAAGGGCCATGCTGAAAAAAGTGTCAAAACCACAAATGCAGGACAGGCCATGGAGAAATAGGAGCCTTGCTACGCTGATGGGCGGGATGTAAATTGGCAACAGCCACTGTGGAGAAGTGTACGGTGTGTCCTGAAACATCGAAAAAACACAGCTTAGGGAGCATAGGGCACTTCCACTCATGGGCGTATAAATTGGGAAAAATAAAAATCAGCAAGACACAGGCACCCCAAAGTTTACGGCTGCTCTGTTGACAAGAACCTCCACTTCATGACACCTTAAATATCCCAGGAAAGAGAAAAATGGATAAAGAAGTTGTGGTCCTTATATACAATGGAATATCACTCAGCCATGAAATCAATGTCATAAGGCTAGTAGCAGCATGATGAGTGGATTTAGGTACGACGACTCTAAGTGAAATAAGTCACACAGAAAAAGACACATATCAAAAGATATCACTTATAGAGGGATGTAAAAACCGCTACACTTGAACTGAATTACAAATCAGAACAGAGTCACCCATTTTGAAAACACACTATGGCTGCTTAACGGGAAAGGTGAGGTGGGGTGATGTATAAAACAAGGGTTTCAAATTAGCTCTGATACCGTTCCATACACCCAATATGTAATAGAGAAGACCTACTCCTTGCTCAGTGAACTGGACTCAACACCCCGTATTCACCGCACAAGAATATATCCGACTAGTGAGAATCTTAAAACCTATGTATTGATATCTCTCTGGAAGTGAGTCAAGAGGGTGTAAAGCCGCATAAACACAGCCGTGAACAGCAGCTAAACCCCATTATAAAAATAAATTATTTTTAAAAACGCATGAAACAAAGACAGTAAAAGAGAGAGAAATTCTTACAAAATTCATTCAGGGGCTGTGACGCAACCTGGGTTGACCATATCTAGACCCACAGCTGGATGAGACATAAGGGTGGACACTCTTGGGGCTGAGAGGTTGGGTGAGGTTGGGTGAGCCATCGCAGACCCTTTAAAGTAATACTGCGTGGTACCCATCCCATGGGTCCCAAATCTCTAGGTTCAAGGGCATCTTCCTACATCGAAAACTTGCATGAGGAACCCAGAAGATGGTACAGCGTGTGAATTTGAAAGGTTTCTAAAACGCACCTCATTTCTCATCTCCTTGTGCTCGGGTTCGCCATTCCAGCTACTTTACTAGCAATCTCCCTACTTGGAGAATCAGCACCTTTAACCTCCTGTTCCCTACAGGTTGCAATTTGTCCTGAGGATGAACGGGAAGAGGGGCAACCAATGAGAGACTAGATCTAGGTGTTGGGACAGGCACAGGTCACTCTATTTTCCCATCAGGAAGAAGAATTAACCACAGGCTCAGCCTGCCGCCCGGAACCAGAATAGGGCCTGAGGCAATCCCGCGCTTCTGTGGCCAGCTCCCAAAAAAGCCAGTTGAAAAATGGAGCACATGGGCACTGCAATTCACAAACCTGCAGAGTTATAAATGATAAATCTCGTCCACAAATATATTGAGGGAACGCAACGAAGAGGATTTGAAAGCAAGGCAGAGTTGCAGGAAACAGGTTTCAGGAGGTAGATTCGAATCGCCTTTAAAGCACATGAAAAGCGGTAAAACTTCGACAATGATGCCCTTGGCCAAAAAGGGCGTATGCGTTTTTTCCTGAATATATTCAGGAAAAAACGCATACGCCCTTTTTGGCCAACCAAGCAACCTGGAAAGGCAAATCAGCGCTACAAAGAAGTCTCGCTTCCCATCGGTCCAAAGGGCCATGCTGAAAAAAGTGTCAAAACCACAAATGCAGGACAGGCCATGGAGAAATAGGAGCCTTGCTACGCTGATGGGTGGGATGTCAATTGCCAACAGCCACTCTGGAGAAGGGTACGGTGTGTCCTGAAACATCGAGAAAACACAGCTTAGGGAGCATAGGGCACGTCCACTCATGGGCGTATAAATTGGGAAAACTAAAAATCAGCAAGACTCAGGCACCCCAAAGTTTACGCCTGCTCTGTTGACAAGAACCTCCACTTCAGGAAACCTTAAATATCCCAGGAAAGAGAAAAATGGATAAAGAAGTTGTGGTCCTTATGTACAATGGAATACCACTCAGCCATGAAATCAATGTCATAAGGCTAGTAGCAGCATGATGAGTGGATTTAGGTACGACGACTCTAAGTGAAATAAGTCACACAGAAAAAGACACTTATCAAAAGCTATCACTTATAAAGGGAATGTAAAAACCGCTACACTTGAATTGAATTACAAATCAGAACAGAGTCACACATTTAGAAAACACACTATGGCTGCTTAACGGGAAAGGTGATGTGCGGTGATGCATAAAACAAGGGTTTCAAATTATCTCAGATACCGTTCCATACACCCAATAAGTAATAGAAAAGACCTACTCCTTGCTCAGTGAACTGGACTCAACACCCCCTATTCACCGCAGAAGAATATATCTGACTAGTGAGAATCTTAAAACCTATGTATTGATATCTCTCTGGAAGTGAGTCAAGTGGGTGTAAAGCCGCATAAACACAGCCATGAAAAGCACCTAAACCCCATTATAAAAATAAATTACTTTTAAAAACCCGTAAAACAAAGACAGTGAAAGAGAGAGAAATTCTTACAAAATTCCTTCAGGGGCTGTGACGCAACCTGGGTTGAACATATCTAGACCCACAGTTGGATGAGACCTAAGGGTGGACACTCTTGGGGCTGAGAGGTTTGGTGACGTTGGGTGAGCAAACGTAGACCCCTTAAAGTAATACTGTGTGGTACCCATCCCATGGGTCCTAAATCTCCAGGTTCAAGGGCATCTTCCTACATCGAAAACACGCATGGGAAACCTAGATGATGGTACACCGTCTGATCGGGAAAGGTTTCTGAAACGCACCTCATTTCTCATCTCCTTGTGCTCGGGTTCGCCATTCCAGCTACTTTACTAGCAATCTCCCTACTTGGAGAATCAGCACCTTTAACCTCCTGTTCCATACAGGTTGCAATTTGTCCTAAGGATGAATGGGAAGAGGGGCAACCAATGAGAGACTACATCTAGGTGTTGGGACAGGCACAGGTCACTCTATTTTCCCATCAGGAAGAAGAATTAACCACAGGCTCAGCCTACCGCCCGGAACCAGAATAGGGCCTGAGGCAATCCCGTGCTTCTGCGGCCAGCTCCCAAAAAAGCCAGTTGAAAAATGGAGCACATGGGCACTGCAATTCACAAACCTGCAGAGTTATAAATGATAACTCTCGTCCACAAATATATTGAGGGAAGGCCACGAAGAGGATTTGAAAGCAAGGCAGAATTGCAGGAAACTGGTTTCAGGAGGTAGATTCGAATCGCCTTTAAAGCACATGAAAAGTGGCAAAACGTCGACAATGATGCCCTTGGCCAAAAAGGGCGTATGCGTTTTTTCCTGAATATATTCAGGAAAAAACGCATACGCCCTTTTTGGCCCACCAAGCAACCTGGAAAGGCAAATCAGCGCTACAAAGAAGTCTCGCTTCCCATCGGTCAAAAGGGCCATGCTGAAAAAACTGTCAAAACCACAAAACCAGGACAGGCCATTGAGAAATGGAAGCCTTGCTACACTGATGGGCGGGATGTAAATTGCCAGCAACCACTCTGGAGAAGTGTACGGTGTGGCCTGAAACATCGAAAAAACACAGCTTAGGGAGCATAGGGCACTTCCACTCATGGGCGTATAAATTGGGAAAATTAAAAATCAGCAAGAGACAGGCACCCCAAAGTTTAGGGCTGCTCTGTTGACAAGAACCTCCACTTCATGACACCTTAAATATCCCAGGAAAGAGAAAAATGGATAAAGAAGTTGTGGTCCTTATGTACAATGGAATATCACTCAGCCATGAAATCAATGTCTTAAGGCTAGTAGCATCATGATGAGTGGATTTAGGTACGACGACTCTAAGTGAAATAAGTCACACAGAAAAAGACACTTATCATAAGCTATCACTTATAGAGGGAATGTAAAAACTGCTACACTTGAACTGAATTACAAAAGAGAACAGAGTCACACGTTTAGAAAACATACTATGGCTGCTTAACGGGAAAGATGAGGTGGTGTGATGCATAAAACAAGGGTTTCAAATTAGATCAGATACCGTTCCATACACCCAATATGTAATAGACAAGACCTACTCCTTGCTCAGTGAACTGGACTCAACACCTCCTATTCACCGCACAAGTATATATCTGACTAGTGAGAATCTTAAAACCTATGTATTGATATCCCTCTGGAAGTGTGTCAAGTGGGTGTAAAGCCGCATAAACACAGCCGTGAAAAGCAGCTAAACCCCATTATAAAAATAAATTACTTGTAGAAACCCGTAAAACAAAGACAGTGAAAGAGAGAGAAATTCTTACACAATTCGTTCAGGGGCTGTGATGCAACCTGGATTGAAAATATCTAGACCCACAGTTGGATGAGACCTAAGGGTGGACACTCTTGGGGCTGACAGGTTTGGTGAGGTTGGGTGAGCAAACACAGACCCTTTAAGGTAATACTGCGTGGTACCCATCCCATGGGTCCCAAATCTCCAGTTTTAAGGGCATCTTCCTGCATTGAAAACATGCATGAGAAACCCAGAAGATGGTACACCATGTGATCGGGAAAGGTTTCTAAAACGCACCTCATTTCTCATCTCCTTGTGCTCGGGTTCACCATTCCAGCTACTTTACTAGCAATCTCCCTACTTGCAGAATCAACACCTTTAACCTCCTGTTCTGTACAGGTTGCAATTTGTCCTGAGGATGAACGGGAAGAGGGGCAACCAATGAGAGACTACATGTAGGTGTTGGAACAGGCACAGGTCACTCTATTTTCCCATCAGGAAGAAGAATTAAGCACAGGCTCAGCCTGCCGCCGGGAAGCAGAATAGTGCCTGAGGCAATCCCGCGCTTCTGCGGCCAGCTCCGAAAAAAGACAGTTGAAAAATGGAGCACATGGGCACTGCAATTCACAAACCTGCAGAGTTATAAATGATAACTCTCGTCCACAAATATATTGAGGGAAGGCAACGAAGAGGATTTGAAAGCAAGGCAGAGTTGCAGGAAACAGGTTTCAGGAGGTAGATTCGAATCGCCTTTAAAGCACATGAAAAGCGGCAAAACGTCGACAATGATGCCCTTGGCCAAAAAGGGCGTATGCGTGTTTTCCTGAATATATTCAGGAAAAAACGCATACGCCCTTTTTGGCCAACCAAGCAACCTGGAAAGGCAAATCAGCGCTACAAAGAAGTCTCGCTTCCCATCGGTCAAAAGGGCCATGCTGAAAAAAGTGTCAAAACCACAAATGCAGGACAGGCCATGGAGAAATAGGAGCCTTGCTACGCTGATGGGCGGGATGTAAATTGGCAACAGCCACTCTGGAGAAGTGTACGGTGTGTCCTGAAACATCGAAAAAACACAGCTTAGGGAGCATAGGGCACTTCCACTCATGGGCGTATAAATTGGGAAAAATAAAAATCAGCAAGACACAGGCACCCCAAAGTTTACGGCTGCTCTGTTGACAAGAACCTCCACTTCATGACACCTTAAATATCCCAGGAAAGAGAAAAATGGATAAAGAAGTTGTGGTCCTTATGTACAATGGAATATCACTCAGCCATGAAATCAATGTCATAAGGCTAGTAGCAGCATGATGAGTGGATTTAGGTACGACGACTCTAAGTGAAATAAGTCACACAGAAAAAGACACATATCAAAAGATATCACTTATAGAGGGATGTAAAAACCGCTACACTTGAACTGAATTACAAATCAGAACACAGTCACCCATTTTGAAAACACACTATGGCTGCTTAACGGGAAAGGTGAGGTGGGGTGATGTATAAAACAAGGGTTTCAAATTAGCTCTGATACCGTTCCATACACCCAATATGTAATAGAGAAGACCTACTCCTTGCTCAGTGAACTGGACTCAACACCCCGTATTCACCGCACAAGAATATATCCGACTAGTGAGAATCTTAAAACCTATGTATTGATATCTCTCTGGAAGTGAGTCAAGAGGGTGTAAAGCCGCATAAACACAGCCGTGAACAGCAGCTAAACCCCATTATAAAAATAAATTATTTTTAAAAACGCATGAAACAAAGACAGTAAAAGAGAGAGAAATTCTTACAAAATTCATTCAGGGGCTGTGACGCAACCTGGGTTGACCATATCTAGACCCACAGCTGGATGAGACATAAGGGTGGACACTCTTGGGGCTGAGAGGTTGGGTGAGGTTGGGTGAGCCATCGCAGACCCTTTAAAGTAATACTGCGTGGTACCCATCCCATGGGTCCCAAATCTCTAGGTTCAAGGGCATCTTCCTACATCGAAAACTTGCATGAGGAACCCAGAAGATGGTACAGCGTGTGAATTTGAAAGGTTTCTAAAACGCACCTCATTTCTCATCTCCTTGTGCTCGGGTTCGCCATTCCAGCTACTTTACTAGCAATCTCCCTACTTGGAGAATCAGCACCTTTAACCTCCTGTTCCCTACAGGTTGCAATTTGTCCTGAGGATGAACGGGAAGAGGGGCAACCAATGAGAGACTAGATCTAGGTGTTGGGACAGGCACAGGTCACTCTATTTTCCCATCAGGAAGAAGAATTAACCACAGGCTCAGCCTGCCGCCCGGAACCAGAATAGGGCCTGAGGCAATCCCGCGCTTCTGTGGCCAGCTCCCAAAAAAGCCAGTTGAAAAATGGAGCACATGGGCACTGCAATTCACAAACCTGCAGAGTTATAAATGATAAATCTCGTCCACAAATATATTGAGGGAACGCAACGAAGAGGATTTGAAAGCAAGGCAGAGTTGCAGGAAACAGGTTTCAGGAGGTAGATTCGAATCGCCTTTAAAGCACATGAAAAGCGGTAAAACTTCGACAATGATGCCCTTGGCCAAAAAGGGCGTATGCGTTTTTTCCTGAATATATTCAGGAAAAAACGCATACGCCCTTTTTGGCCAACCAAGCAACCTGGAAAGGCAAATCAGCGCTACAAAGAAGTCTCGCTTCCCATCGGTCCAAAGGGCCATGCTGAAAAAAGTGTCAAAACCACAAATGCAGGACAGGCCATGGAGAAATAGGAGCCTTGCTACGCTGATGGGTGGGATGTCAATTGCCAACAGCCACTCTGGAGAAGGGTACGGTGTGTCCTGAAACATCGAGAAAACACAGCTTAGGGAGCATAGGGCACGTCCACTCATGGGCGTATAAATTGGGAAAACTAAAAATCAGCAAGACTCAGGCACCCCAAAGTTTACGCCTGCTCTGTTGACAAGAACCTCCACTTCAGGAAACCTTAAATATCCCAGGAAAGAGAAAAATGGATAAAGAAGTTGTGGTCCTTATGTACAATGGAATACCACTCAGCCATGAAATCAATGTCATAAGGCTAGTAGCAGCATGATGAGTGGATTTAGGTACGACGACTCTAAGTGAAATAAGTCACACAGAAAAAGACACTTATCAAAAGCTATCACTTATAAAGGGAATGTAAAAACCGCTACACTTGAATTGAATTACAAATCAGAACAGAGTCACACATTTAGAAAACACACTATGGCTGCTTAACGGGAAAGGTGATGTGCGGTGATGCATAAAACAAGGGTTTCAAATTATCTCAGATACCGTTCCATACACCCAATAAGTAATAGAAAAGACCTACTCCTTGCTCAGTGAACTGGACTCAACACCCCCTATTCACCGCAGAAGAATATATCTGACTAGTGAGAATCTTAAAACCTATGTATTGATATCTCTCTGGAAGTGAGTCAAGTGGGTGTAAAGCCGCATAAACACAGCCATGAAAAGCACCTAAACCCCATTATAAAAATAAATTACTTTTAAAAACCCGTAAAACAAAGACAGTGAAAGAGAGAGAAATTCTTACAAAATTCCTTCAGGGGCTGTGACGCAACCTAGGTTGAACATATCTAGACCCACAGTTGGATGAGACCTAAGGGTGGACACTCTTGGGGCTGAGAGGTTTGGTGACGTTGGGTGAGCAAACGTAGACCCCTTAAAGTAATACTGTGTGGTACCCATCCCATGGGTCCTAAATCTCCAGGTTCAAGGGCATCTTCCTACATCGAAAACACGCATGGGAAACCTAGATGATGGTACACCGTCTGATCGGGAAAGGATTCTGAAACGCACCTCATTTCTCATCTCCTTGTGCTCGGGTTCGCCATTCCAGCTACTTTACTAGCAATCTCCCTACTTGGAGAATCAGCACCTTTAACCTCCTGTTCCATACAGGTTGCAATTTGTCCTAAGGATGAATGGGAAGAGGGGCAACCAATGAGAGACTACATCTAGGTGTTGGGACAGGCACAGGTCACTCTATTTTCCCATCAGGAAGAAGAATTAACCACAGGCTCAGCCTACCGCCCGGAACCAGAATAGGGCCTGAGGCAATCCCGTGCTTCTGCGGCCAGCTCCCAAAAAAGCCAGTTGAAAAATGGAGCACATGGGCACTGCAATTCACAAACCTGCAGAGTTATAAATGATAACTCTCGTCCACAAATATATTGAGGGAAGGCCACGAAGAGGATTTGAAAGCAAGGCAGAATTGCAGGAAACTGGTTTCAGGAGGTAGATTCGAATCGCCTTTAAAGCACATGAAAAGTGGCAAAACGTCGACAATGATGCCCTTGGCCAAAAAGGGCGTATGCGTTTTTTCCTGAATATATTCAGGAAAAAACGCATACGCCCTTTTTGGCCCACCAAGCAACCTGGAAAGGCAAATCAGCGCTACAAAGAAGTCTCGCTTCCCATCGGTCAAAAGGGCCATGCTGAAAAAACTGTCAAAACCACAAAAGCAGGACAGGCCATTGAGAAATGGAAGCCTTGCTACACTGATGGGCGGGATGTAAATTGCCAGCAACCACTCTGGAGAAGTGTACGGTGTGGCCTGAAACATCGAAAAAACACAGCTTAGGGAGCATAGGGCACTTCCACTCATGGGCGTATAAATTGGGAAAATTAAAAATCAGCAAGAGACAGGCACCCCAAAGTTTAGGGCTGCTCTGTTGACAAGAACCTCCACTTCATGACACCTTAAATATCCCAGGAAAGAGAAAAATGGATAAAGAAGTTGTGGTCCTTATGTACAATGGAATATCACTCAGCCATGAAATCAATGTCTTAAGGCTAGTAGCATCATGATGAGTGGATTTGGGTACGACGACTCTAAGTGAAATAAGTCACACAGAAAAAGACACTTATCATAAGCTATCACTTATAGAGGGAATGTAAAAACTGCTACACTTGAACTGAATTACAAAAGAGAACAGAGTCACACGTTTAGAAAACACACTATGGCTGCTTAACGGGAAAGATGAGGTGGTGTGATGCATAAAACAAGGGTTTCAAATTAGATCAGATACCGTTCCATACACCCAATATGTAATAGACAAGACCTACTCCTTGCTCAGTGAACTGGACTCAACACCCCCTATTCACCGCACAAGTATATATCTGACAAGTGAGAATCTTAAAACCTATGTATTGATATCCCCCTGGAAGTGTGTCAAGAGGGTGTAAAGCCACATAAACACAGCCGTGAAAAGCAGCTAAACCCCATTATAAAAATAAATTACTTGTAGAAACCCGTAAAACAAAGACAGTGAAAGAGAGAGAAATTCTTACACAATTCGTTCAGGGGCTGTGATGCAACCTGGATTGAAAATATCTAGACCCACAGTTGGATGAGACCTAAGGGTGGACACTCTTGGGGCTGACAGGTTTGGTGAGGTTGGGAGAGCAAACACAGACCCTTTAAGGTAATACTGCGTGGTACCCATCCCATGGGTCACAAATCTCCAGTTTTAAGGGCATCTTCCTGCATTGAAAACATGCATGAGAAACCCAGAAATGGTACACCATGTGATCGGGAAAGGTTTCTAAAACGCACCACATTTCTCATCTCCTTGTGCTCGGGTTCACCATTCCAGCTACTTTACTAGCAATCTCCCTACTTGGAGTATCAACACCTTTAACCTCCTGTTCTGTACAGGTTGCAATTTGTCCTGAGGATGAACGGGAAGAGGGGCAACCAATGAGAGACTAGATGTAGGTGTTGGAACAGGCACAGGTCACTCTATTTTCCCATCAGGAAGAAGAATTAAGCACAGGCTCAGCCTGCCGCCGGGAACCAGATTAGTGCCTGAGGCAATCCCGCGCTTCTGTGGCCAGCTCCGAAAAAAGCCAGTTGAAAAATGGAGCACATGGGCACTGCAATTCACAAACCTGCAGAGTTATAAATGATAACTCTCGTCCACAAATATATTGAGGGAAGGCAACGAAGAGGATTTGAAAGCAAGGCAGAGTTGCAGGAAACAGGTTTCAGGAGGTAGATTCGTATCGCCTTTAAAGCACATGAAAAGCGGCAAAACGTCAACAATGATGCCCTTGGCCAAAAAGGGCGTATGCGTTTTTTCCTGAATATATTCAGGAAAAAACGCATACGCCCTTTTTGGCCAACCAAGCAACCTGGAAAGGCAAATCAGCGCTACAAAGAAGTCTCGCTTCCCATCGGTCAAAAGGGCCATGCTGAAAAAAGTGTCAAAACCACAAATGCAGGACAGGCCATGGAGAAATAGGAGCCTTGCTACGCTGATGGGCGGGATGTAAATTGCCAACAGCCACTCTGGAGAAGTGTACGGTGTGTCCTGAAACATCGAAAAAACACAGCTTAGGGAGCATAGGGCACTTCCACTCATGGGCGTATAAATTGGGAAAATTAAAAATCAGCAAGACACAGGCACCCCAAAGTTTACGGCTGCTCTGTTGACAAGAACCTCCACTTCATGACACCTTAAATATCCCAGGAAAGAGAAAAATGGATAAAGAAGTTGTGGTCCTTATGTACAATGGAATATCACTCAGCCATGAAATCAATGTCATAAGGCTAGTAGCAGCATGATGAGTGGATTTAGGTACGACGACTCTAAGTGAAATAAGTCACACAGAAAAAGACACATATCAAAAGATATCACTTATAGAGGGATGTAAAAACCGCTACACTTGAACTGAATTACAAATCAGAACACAGTCACCCATTTTGAAAACACACTATGGCTGCTTAACGGGAAAGGTGAGGTGGGGTGATGCATAAAACAAGGGTTTCAAATTAGCTCTGATACCGTTCCATACACCCAATATGTAATAGAGAAGACCTACTCCTTGCTCAGTGAACTGGACTCAACACCCCGTATTCACCGCACAAGAATATATCTTACTAGTGAGAATCTTAAAACCTATGTATTGATATCTCTCTGGAAGTGAGTCAAGAGGGTGTAAAGCCGCATAAACACAGCCGTGAAAAGCAGCTAAACCCCATTATAAAAATAAATTATTTTTAAAAACGCATGAAACAAAGACAGTAAAAGAGAGAGAAATTCTTACAAAATTCATTCAGGGGCTGTGACGCAACCTGGGTTGGACATATCTAGACCCACAGTGGGATGAGACCTAAGGGTGGACACTCTTGGGGCTGAGAGGTTTGGTGAGGTTGGGTGAGCCATCGCAGACCCTTTAAAGTAATACTGCGTGGTACCCATCCCATGGGTCCCAAATCTCTAGGTTCAAGGGCATCTTCCTACATCGAAAACTTGCATGAGGAACCCAGAAGATGGTACAGCGTGTGAATTTGAAAGGTTTCTAAAACGCACCTCATTTCTCATCTCCTTGTGCTCGGGTTCGCCATTCCAGCTACTTTACTAGCAATCTCCCTACTTGGAGAATCAGCACCTTTAACCTCCTGTTCCCTACAGGTTGCAATTTGTCCTGAGGATGAACGGGAAGAGGGGCAACCAATGAGAGACTAGATCTAGGTGTTGGGACAGGCACAGGTCACTCTATTTTCCCATCAGGAAGAAGAATTAACCACAGGCTCAGCCTGCCGCCCGGAACCAGAATAGGGCCTGAGGCAATCCCGCGCTTCTGCGGCCAGCTCCCAAAAAAGCCAGTTGAAAAATGGAGCACATGGGCACTGCAATTCACAAACCTGCAGAGTTATAAATGATAAATCTCGTCAACAAATATATTGAGGGAACGCAACGAAGAGGATTTGAAAGCAAGGCAGAGTTGCAGGAAACAGGTTTCAGGAGGTAGATTCGAATCGCCTTTAAAGCACATGAAAAGCGGCAAAACGTCGACAATGATGCCCTTGGCCAAAAAGGGCGTATGCGTTTTTTCCTGAATATATTCAGGAAAAAACGCATACGCCCTTTTTGGCCAACCAAGCAACCTGGAAAGGCAAATCAGCGCTACAAAGAAGTCTCGCTTCCCATCGGTCCAAAGGGCCATGCTGAAAAAAGTGTCAAAACCACAAATGCAAGACAGTCCATGGAGAAATAGGGGCCTTGCTACGCTGATGGGCGGGATGTAAATTGCCAACAGCCACTCTGGTGAAGTGTACGGTGTGTCCTGAAACATCGAGAAAACACAGCTTAGGGAGCATAGGGCACGTCCACTCATGGGCGTATAAATTGGGAAAACTAAAAATCAGCAAGACTCAGGCACCCCAAAGTTTAGGCCTGCTCTGTTGACAAGAACCTCCACTTCAGAAAACCTTAAATATCCCAGGAAAGAGAAAAATGGATAAAGAAGTTGTGGTCCTTATGTACAATGGAATATCACTCAGCCATGAAATCAATGTCATAAGGCTAGTAGCAGCATGATGAGTGGATTTAGGTACGACGACTCTAAGTGAAATAAGTCACACAGAAAAAGACACTTATCAAAAGCTATCACTTATAAAGGGAATGTAAAAACCGCTACACTTGAATTGAATTACAAATCAGAACAGAGTCACACATTTAGAAAACACACTATGGCTGCTTAACGGGAAAGGTGATGTGCGGTGATGCATAAAACAAGGGTTTCAAATTATCTCAGATACCGTTCCATACACCCAATAAGTAATAGAAAAGACCTACTCCTTGCTCAGTGAACTGGACTCAACACCCCCTATTCACCGCACAAGAATATATCTGACTAGTGAGAATCTTAAAACCTATGTATTGATATCTCTCTGGAAGTGAGTCAAGTGGGTGTAAAGCCGCATAAACACAGCCATGAAAAGCACCTAAACCCCATTATAAAAATAAATTACTTTTAAAAACCCGTAAAACAAAGACAGTGAAAGAGAGAGAAATTCTTACAAAATTCCTTCAGGGGCTGTGACGCAACCTGGGTTGAACATATCTAGACCCACAGTTGGATGAGACCTAATGGTGGACACTCTTGGGGCTGAGAGGTTTGGTGACGTTGGGTGAGCAAACGTAGACCCCTTAAAGTAATACTGTGTGGTACCCATCCCATGGGTCCTAAATCTCCAGGTTCAAGGGCATCTTCCTACATCGAAAACACGCATGGGAAACCTAGATGATGGTACACCGTCTGATCGGGAAAGGTTTCTGAAACGCACCTCATTTCTCATCTCCTTGTGCTCGGGTTCGCCATTCCAGCTACTTTACTAGCAATCTCCCTACTTGGAGAATCAGCACCTTTAACCTCCTGTTCCATACAGGTTGCAATTTGTCCTAAGGATGAATGGGAAGAGGGGCAACCAATGAGAGACTACATCTAGGTGTTGGGACAGGCACAGGTCACTCTATTTTCCCATCAGGAAGAAGAATTAACCACAGGCTCAGCCTACCGCCCGGAACCAGAATAGGGCCTGAGGCAATCCCGTGCTTCTGCGGCCAGCTCCCAAAAAAGCCAGTTGAAAAATGGAGCACATGGGCACTGCAATTCACAAACCTGCAGAGTTATAAATGATAACTCTCGTCCACAAATATATTGAGGGAAGGCCACGAAGAGGATTTGAAAGCAAGGCAGAATTGCAGGAAACTGGTTTCAGGAGGTAGATTCGAATCGCCTTTAAAGCACATGAAAAGTGGCAAAACGTCGACAATGATGCCCTTGGCCAAAAAGGGCGTATGCGTTTTTTCCTGAATATATTCAGGAAAAAACGCATACGCCCTTTTTGGCCCACCAAGCAACCTGGAAAGGCAAATCAGCGCTACAAAGAAGTCTCGCTTCCCATCGGTCAAAAGGGCCATGCTGAAAAAACTGTCAAAACCACAAAAGCAGGACAGGCCATTGAGAAATGGAAGCCTTGCTACACTGATGGGCGGGATGTAAATTGCCAGCAACCACTCTGGAGAAGTGTACGGTGTGGCCTGAAACATCGAAAAAACACAGCTTAGGGAGCATAGGGCACTTCCACTCATGGGCGTATAAATTGGGAAAATTAAAAATCAGCAAGAGACAGGCACCCCAAAGTTTAGGGCTGCTCTGTTGACAAGAACCTCCACTTCATGACACCTTAAATATCCCAGGAAAGAGAAAAATGGATAAAGAAGTTGTGGTCCTTATGTACAATGGAATATCACTCAGCCATGAAATCAATGTCTTAAGGCTAGTAGCATCATGATGAGTGGATTTAGGTACGACGACTCTAAGTGAAATAAGTCACACAGAAAAAGACACTTATCATAAGCTATCACTTATAGAGGGAATGTAAAAACTGCTACACTTGAACTGAATTACAAAAGAGAACAGAGTCACACGTTTAGAAAACACACTATGGCTGCTTAACGGGAAAGATGAGGTGGTGTGATGCATAAAACAAGGGTTTCAAATTAGATCAGATACCGTTCCATACACCCAATATGTAATAGACAAGACCTACTCCTTGCTCAGTGAACTGGACTAAACACCCCCTATTCACCGCACAAGTATATATCTGACAAGTGAGAATCTTAAAACCTATGTATTGATATCCCCCTGGAAGTGTGTCAAGAGGGTGTAAAGCCGCATAAACACAGCCGTGAAAAGCAGCTAAACCCCATTATAAAAATAAATTACTTGTAGAAACCCGTAAAACAAAGACAGTGAAAGAGAGAGAAATTCTTACACAATTCGTTCAGGGGCTGTGATGCAACCTGGATTGAAAATATCTAGACCCACAGTTGGATGAGACCTAAGGGTGGACACTCTTGGGGCTGACAGGTTTGGTGAGGTTGGGAGAGCAAACACAGACCCTTTAAGGTAATACTGCGTGGTACCCATCCCATGGGTCACAAATCTCCAGTTTTAAGGGCATCTTCCTGCATTGAAAACATGCATGAGAAACCCAGAAATGGTACACCATGTGATCGGGAAAGGTTTCTAAAACGCACCTCATTTCTCATCTCCTTGTGCTCGGGTTCACCATTCCAGCTACTTTACTAGCAATCTCCCTACTTGGAGTATCAACACCTTTAACCTCCTGTTCTGTACAGGTTGCAATTTGTCCTGAGGATGAACGGGAAGAAGGGCAACCAATGAGAGACTAGATGTAGGTGTTGGAACAGGCACAGGTCACTCTATTTTCCCATCAGGAAGAAGAATTAAGCACAGGCTCAGCCTGCCGCCGGGAACCAGATTAGTGCCTGAGGCAATCCCGCGCTTCTGCGGCCAGCTCCGAAAAAAGCCAGTTGAAAAATGGAGCACATGGGCACTGCAATTCACAAACCTGCAGAGTTATAAATGATAACTCTCGTCCACAAATATATTGAGGGAAGGCAACGAAGAGGATTTGAAAGCAAGGCAGAGTTGCAGGAAACAGGTTTCAGGAGGTAGATTCGAATCGCCTTTAAAGCACATGAAAAGCGGCAAAACGTCGACAATGATGCCCTTGGCCAAAAAGGGCGTATGCGTTTTTTCCTGAATATATTCAGGAAAAAACGCATACGCCCTTTTTGGCCAACCAAGCAACCTGGAAAGGCAAATCAGCGCTACAAAGAAGTCTCGCTTCCCATCGGTCAAAAGGGCCATGCTGAAAAAAGTGTCAAACCACAAATGCAGGACAGGCCATGGAGAAATAGGAGCCTTGCTACGCTGATGGGCGGGATGTAAATTGCCAACAGCCACTCTGGAGAAGTGTACGGTGTGTCCTGAAACATCGAAAAAACACAGCTTAGGGAGCATAGGGCACTTCCACTCATGGGCGTATAAATTGGGAAAATTAAAAATCAGCAAGACACAGGCACCCCAAAGTTTACGGCTGCTCTGTTGACAAGAACCTCCACTTCATGACACCTTAAATATCCCAGGAAAGAGAAAAATGGATAAAGAAGTTGTGGTCCTTATGTACAATGGAATATCACTCAGCCATGAAATCAATGTCATAAGGCTAGTAGCAGCATGATGAGTGGATTTAGGTACGACGACTCTAAGTGAAATAAGTCACACAGAAAAAGACACATATCAAAAGATATCACTTATAGAGGGATGTAAAAACCGCTACACTTGAACTGAATTACAAATCAGAACAGAGTCACCCATTTTGAAAACACACTATGGCTGCTTAACGGGAAAGGTGAGGTGGGGTGATGCATAAAACAAGGGTTTCAAATTAGCTCTGATACCGTTCCATACACCCAATATGTAATAGAGAAGACCTACTCCTTGCTCAGTGAACTGGACTCAACACCCCGTATTCACCGCACAAGAATATATCTTACTAGTGAGAATCTTAAAACCTATGTATTGATATCTCTCTGGAAGTGAGTCAAGAGGGTGTAAAGCCGCATAAACACAGCCGTGAACAGCAGCTAAACCCCATTATAAAAATAAATTATTTTTAAAAACGCATGAAACAAAGACAGTAAAAGAGAGAGAAATTCTTACAAAATTCATTCAGGGGCTGTGACGCAACCTGGGTTGACCATATCTAGACCCACAGCTGGATGAGACATAAGGGTGGACACTCTTGGGGCTGAGAGGTTGGGTGAGGTTGGGTGAGCCATCGCAGACCCTTTAAAGTAATACTGCGTGGTACCCATCCCATGGGTCCCAAATCTCTAGGTTCAAGGGCATCTTCCTACATCGAAAACTTGCATGAGGAACCCAGAAGATGGTACAGCGTGTGAATTTGAAAGGTTTCTAAAACGCACCTCATTTCTCATCTCCTTGTGCTCGGGTTCGCCATTCCAGCTACTTTACTAGCAATCTCCCTACTTGGAGAATCAGCACCTTTAACCTCCTGTTCCCTACAGGTTGCAAATTGTCCTGAGGATGAACGGGAAGAGGGGCAACCAATGAGAGACTAGATCTAGGTGTTGGGACAGGCACAGGTCACTCTATTTTCCCATCAGGAAGAAGAATTAACCACAGGCTCAGCCTGCCGCCCGGAACCAGAATAGGGCCTGAGGCAATCCCGCGCTTCTGCGGCCAGCTCCCAAAAAAGCCAGTTGAAAAATGGAGCACATGGGCACTGCAATTCACAAACCTGCAGAGTTATAAATGATAAATCTCGTCCACAAATATATTGAGGGAACGCAACGAAGAGGATTTGAAAGCAAGGCAGAGTTGCAGGAAACAGGTTTCAGGAGGTAGATTCGAATCGCCTTTAAAGCACATGAAAAGCGACAAAACGTCGACAATGATGCCCTTGGCCAAAAAGGGCGTATGCGTTTTTTCCTGAATATATTCAGGAAAAAACGCATACGCCCTTTTTGGCCAACCAAGCAACCTGGAAAGGCAAATCAGCGCTACAAAGAAGTCTCGCTTCCCATCGGTCCAAAGGGCCATGCTGAAAAAAGTGTCAAAACCACAAATGCAGGACAGTCCATGGAGAAATAGGGGCCTTGCTACGCTGATGGGCGGGATGTAAATTGCCAACAGCCACTCTGGAGAAGTGTACGGTGTGTCCTGAAACATCGAGAAAACACAGCTTAGGGAGCATAAGGCACGTCCACTCATGGGCGTATAAATTGGGAAAACTAAAAATCAGCAAGACTCAGGCACCCCAAAGTTTAGGCCTGCTCTGTTGACAAGAACCTCCACTTCAGAAAACCTTAAATATCCCAGGAAAGAGAAAAATGGATAAAGAAGTTGTGGTCCTTATGTACAATGGAATATCACTCAGCCATGAAATCAATGTCATAAGGCTAGTAGCAGCATGATGAGTGGATTTAGGTACGACGACTCTAAGTGAAATAAGTCACACAGAAAAAGACACTTATCAAAAGCTATCACTTATAAAGGGAATGTAAAAACCGCTACACTTGAATTGAATTACAAATCAGAACAGAGTCACACATTTAGAAAACACACTATGGCTGCTTAACGGGAAAGGTGATGTGCGGTGATGCATAAAACAAGGGTTTCAAATTATCTCAGATACCGTTCCATACACCCAATAAGTAATAGAAAAGACCTACTCCTTGCTCAGTGAACTGGACTCAACACCCCCTATTCACCGCACAAGAATATATCTGACTAGTGAGAATCTTAAAACCTATGTATTGATATCTCTCTGGAAGTGAGTCAAGTGGGTGTAAAGCCGCATAAACACAGCCATGAAAAGCACCTAAACCCCATTATAAAAATAAATTACTTTTAAAAACCCGTAAAACAAAGACAGTGAAAGAGAGAGAAATTCTTACAAAATTCCTTCAGGGGCTGTGACGCAAACTGGGTTGAACATATCTAGACCCACAGTTGGATGAGACCTAAGGGTGGACACTCTTGGGGCTGAGAGGTTTGGTGACGTTGGGTGAGCAAACGTAGACCCCTTAAAGTAATACTGTGTGGTACCCATCCCATGGGTCCTAAATCTCCAGGTTCAAGGGCATCTTCCTACATCGAAAACACGCATGGGAAACCTAGATGATGGTACACCGTCTGATCGGGAAAGGTTTCTGAAACGCACCTCATTTCTCATCTCCTTGTGCTCAGGTTCGCCATTCCAGCTACTTTACTAGCAATCTCCCTACTTGGAGAATCAGCACCTTTAACCTCCTGTTCCATACAGGTTGCAATTTGTCCTAAGGATGAATGGGAAGAGGGGCAACCAATGAGAGACTACATCTAGGTGTTGGGACAGGCACAGGTCACTCTATTTTCCCATCAGGAAGAAGAATTAACCACAGGCTCAGCCTACCGCCCGGAACCAGAATAGGGCCTGAGGCAATCCCGTGCTTCTGCGGCCAGCTCCCAAAAAAGCCAGTTGAAAAATGGAGCACATGGGCACTGCAATTCACAAACCTGCAGAGTTATAAATGATAACTCTCGTCCACAAATATATTGAGGGAAGGCCACGAAGAGGATTTGAAAGCAAGGCAGAATTGCAGGAAACAGGTTTCAGGAGGTAGATTCGAATCGCCTTTAAAGCACATGAAAAGTGGCAAAACGTCGACAATGATGCCCTTGGCCAAAAAGGGCGTATGCGTTTTTTCCTGAATATATTCAGGAAAAAACGCATACGCCCTTTTTGGCCCACCAAGCAACCTGGAAAGGTAAATCAGCGCTACAAAGAAGTCTCGCTTCCCATCGGTCAAAAGGGCCATGCTGAAAAAACTGTCAAAACCACAAAAGCAGGACAGGCCATTGAGAAATGGAAGCCTTGCTACACTGATGGGCGGGATGTAAATTGCCAGCAACCACTCTGGAGAAGTGTACGGTGTGGCCTGAAACATCGAAAAAACACAGCTTAGGGAGCATAGGGCACTTCCACTCATGGGCGTATAAATTGGGAAAATTAAAAATCAGCAAGAGACAGGCACCCCAAAGTTTAGGGCTGCTCTGTTGACAAGAACCTCCACTTCATGACACCTTAAATATCCCAGGAAAGAGAAAAATGGATAAAGAAGTTGTGGTCCTTATGTACAATGGAATATCACTCAGCCATGAAATCAATGTCTTAAGGCTAGTAGCATCATGATGAGTGGATTTAGGTACGACGACGCTAAGTGAAATAAGTCACACAGAAAAAGACACTTATCATAAGCTATCACTTATAGAGGGAATGTAAAAACTGCTACACTTGAACTGAATTACAAAAGAGAACAGAGTCACACGTTTAGAAAACACACTATGGCTGCTTAACGGGAAAGATGAGGTGGTGTGATGCATAAAACAAGGGTTTCAAATTAGATCAGATACCGTTCCATACACCCAATATGTAATAGACAAGACCTACTCCTTGCTCAGTGAACTGGACTCAACACCCCCTATTCACCGCACAAGTATATATCTGACAAGTGAGAATCTTAAAACCTATGTATTGATATCCCCCTGGAAGTGTGTCAAGAGGGTGTAAAGCCGCATAAACACAGCCGTGAAAAGCAGCTAAACCCCATTATAAAAATAAATTACTTGTAGAAACCCGTAAAACAAAGACAGTGAAAGAGAGAGAAATTCTTACACAATTCGTTCAGGGGCTGTGATGCAACCTGGATTGAAAATATCTAGACCCACAGTTGGATGAGACCTAAGGGTGGACACTCTTGGGGCTGACAGGTTTGGTGAGGTTGGGTGAGCAAACACAGACCCTTTAAGGTAATACTGCGTGGTACCCATCCCATGGGTCCCAAATCTCCAGTTTTAAGGGCATCTTCCTGCATTGAAAACATGCATGAGAAACCCAGAAGATGGTACACCATGTGATCGGGAAAGGTTTCTAAAACGCACCTCATTTCTCATCTCCTTGTGCTCGGGTTCACCATTCCAGCTACTTTACTAGCAATCTCCCTACTTGCAGAATGAACACCTTTAACCTCCTGTTCTGTACAGGTTGCAATTTGTCCTGAGGATGAACGGGAAGAGGGGCAACCAATGAGAGACTAGATGTAGGTGTTGGAACAGGCACAGGTCACTCTATTTTCCCATCAGGAAGAAGAATTAAGCACAGGCTCAGCCTGCCGCCGGGAAGCAGAATAGTGCCTGAGGCAATCCCGCGCTTCTGCGGCCAGCTCCGAAAAAAGCCAGTTGAAAAATGGAGCACATGGGCACTGCAATTCACAAACCTGCAGAGTTATAAATGATAACTCTCGTCCACAAATATATTGAGGGAAGGCAACGAAGAGGATTTGAAAGCAAGGCAGAGTTGCAGGAAACAGGTTTCAGGAGGTAGATTCGAATCGCCTTTAAAGCACATGAAAAGCGGCAAAACGTCGACAATGATGCCCTTGGCCAAAAAGGGCATATGCGTTTTTTCCTGAATATATTCAGGAAAAAACGCATACGCCCTTTTTGGCCAACCAAGCAACCTGGAAAGGCAAATCAGCGCTACAAAGAAGTCTCGCTTCCCATCGGTCAAAAGGGCCATGCTGAAAAAAGTGTCAAAACCACAAATGCAGGACAGGCCATGGAGAAATAGGAGCCTTGCTACGCTGATGGGCGGGATGTAAATTGCCAACAGCCACTCTGGAGAAGGGTACGGTGTGTTCTGAAACATCGAAAAAACACAGCTTAGGGAGCATAGGGCACTTCCACTCATGGGCGTATAAATTGGGAAAAATAAAAATCAGCAAGACACAGGCACCCCAAAGTTTACGGCTGCTCTGTTGACAAGAACCTCCACTTCATGACACCTTAAATATCCCAGGAAAGAGAAAAATGGATAAAGAAGTTGTGGTCCTTATATACAATGGAATATCACTCAGCCATGAAATCAATGTCATAAGGCTAGTAGCAGCATAATGAGTGGATTTAGGTACGACGACTCTAAGTGAAATAAGTCACACAGAAAAAGACACATATCAAAAGATATCACTTATAGAGGGATGTAAAAACCGCTACACTTGAACTGAATTACAAATGAGAACAGAGTCACCCATTTTGAAAACACACTATGGCTGCTTAACGGGAAAGGTGAGGTGGGGTGATGCATAAAACAAGGGTTTCAAATTCGCTCAGATACCGTTCCATACACCCAATATGTAATAGAGAAGACCTACTCCTTGCTCAGTGAACTGGACTCAACACCCCGTATTCACCGCACAAGAATATATCCGACTAGTGAGAATCTTAAAACCTATGTATTGATATCTCTCTGGAAGTGAGTCAAGAGGGTGTAAAGCCGCATAAACACAGCCGTGAACAGCAGCTAAACCCCATTATAAAAATAAATTATTTTTAAAAACGCATGAAACAAAGACAGTAAAAGAGAGAGAAATTCTTACAAAATTCATTCAGGGGCTGTGACACAACCTGGGTTGACCATATCTAGACCCACAGCTGGATGAGACATAAGGGTGGACACTCTTGGGGCTGAGAGGTTTGGTGAGGTTGGGTGAGCCATCGCAGACCCTTTAAAGTAATACTGCGTGGTACCCATCCCATGGGTCCCAAATCTCTAGGTTCAAGGGCATCTTCCTACATCGAAAACTTGCATGAGGAACCCAGAAGATGGTACAGCGTGTGAATTTGAAAGGTTTCTAAAACGCACCTCATTTCTCATCTCCTTGTGCTCGGGTTCGCCATTCCAGCTACTTTACTAGCAATCTCCCTACTTGGAGAATCAGCACCTTTAACCTCCTGTTCCCTACAGGTTGCAATTTGTCCTGAGGATGAACGGGAAGAGGGGCAACCAATGAGAGACTAGATCTAGGTGTTGGGACAGGCACAGGTCACTCTATTTTCCCATCAGGAAGAAGAATTAACCACAGGCTCAGCCTGACGCCCGGAACCAGAATAGGGCCTGAGGCAATCCCGCGCTTCTGCGGCCAGCTCCCAAAAAAGCCAGTTGAAAAATGGAGCACATGGGCACTGCAATTCACAAACCTGCAGAGTTATAAATGATAAATCTCGTCCACAAATATATTGAGGGAACGCAACGAAGAGGATTTGAAAGCAAGGCAGAGTTGCAGGAAACAGGTTTCAGGAGGTAGATTCGAATCGCCTTTAAAGCACATGAAAAGCGGCAAAACGTCGACAATGATGCCCTTGGCCAAAAAGGGCGTATGCGTTTTTTCCTGAATATATTCAGGAAAAAACGCATACGCCCTTTTTGGCCAACCAAGCAACCTGGAAAGGCAAATCAGCGCTACAAAGAAGTCTCGCTTCCCATCGGTCCAAAGGGCCATG
Organism: Eschrichtius robustus; assembly: GCF_028021215.1. NCBI lineage: Eukaryota > Metazoa > Chordata > Mammalia > Artiodactyla > Eschrichtiidae > Eschrichtius > Eschrichtius robustus. The sequence goes on along the minus strand of NW_027175288.1, from coordinate 533,162 downwards.
CTGAAAAAAGTGTCAAAACCACAAATGCAGGACAGGCCATGGAGAAATAGGAGCCTTGCTACGCTGATGGGCGGGATGTAAATTGCCAACAGCCACTCTGGAGAAGGGTACGGTGTGTCCTGAAACATCGAGAAAACACAGCTTAGGGAGCATAGGGCACGTCCACTCATGGGCGTATAAATTGGGAAAACTAAAAATCAGCAAGACTCAGGCACCCCAAAGTTTAGGCCTGCTCTGTTGACAAGAACCTCCACTTCAGGAAACCTTAAATATCCCAGGAAAGAGAAAAATGGATAAAGAAGTTGTGGTCCTTATGTACAATGGAATACCACTCAGCCATGAAATCAATGTCATAAGGCTAGTAGCAGCATGATGAGTGGATTTAGGTACGACGACTCTAAGTGAAATAAGTCACACAGAAAAAGACACTTATCAAAAGCTATCACTTATAAAGGGAATGTAAAAACCGCTACACTTGAATTGAATTACAAATCAGAACAGAGTCACACATTTAGAAAACACACTATGGCTGCTTAACGGGAAAGGTGATGTGCGGTGATGCATAAAACAAGGGTTTCAAATTATCTCAGATACCGTTCCATACACCCAATAAGTAATAGAAAAGACCTACTCCTTGCTCAGTGAACTGGACTCAACACCCCCTATTCACCGCACAAGAATATATCTGACTAGTGAGAATCTTAAAACCTATGTATTGATATCTCTCTGGAAGTGAGTCAAGTGGGTGTAAAGCCGCATAAACACAGCCATGAAAAGCACCTAAACCCCATTATAAAAATAAATTACTTTTAAAAACCCGTAAAACAAAGACAGTGAAAGAGAGAGAAATTCTTACAAAATTCCTTCAGGGGCTGTGACGCAACCTGGGTTGAACATATCTAGACCCACAGTTGGATGAGACCTAAGGGTGGACACTCTTGGGGCTGAGAGGTTTGGTGACGTTGGGTGAGCAAACGTAGACCCCTTAAAGTAATACTGTGTGGTACCCATCCCATGGGTCCTAAATCTCCAGGTTCAAGGGCATCTTCCTACATCGAAAACACGCATGGGAAACCTAGATGATGGTACACCGTCTGATCGGGAAAGGTTTCTGAAACGCACCTCATTTCTCATCTCCTTGTGCTCGGGTTCGCCATTCCAGCTACTTTACTAGCAATCTCCCTACTTGGAGAATCAGCACCTTTAACCTCCTGTTCCATACAGGTTGCAATTTGTCCTAAGGATGAATGGGAAGAGGGGCAACCAATGAGAGACTACATCTAGGTGTTGGGACAGGCACAGGTCACTCTATTTTCCCATCAGGAAGAAGAATTAACCACAGGCTCAGCCTACCGCCCGGAACCAGAATAGGGCCTGAGGCAATCCCGTGCTTCTGCGGCCAGCTCCCAAAAAAGCCAGTTGAAAAATGGAGCACATGGGCACTGCAATTCACAAACCTGCAGAGTTATAAATGATAACTCTCGTCCACAAATATATTGAGGGAAGGCCACGAAGAGGATTTGAAAGCAAGGCAGAATTGCAGGAAACTGGTTTCAGGAGGTAGATTCGAATCGCCTTTAAAGCACATGAAAAGTGGCAAAACGTCGACAATGATGCCCTTGGCCAAAAAGGGCGTATGCGTTTTTTCCTGAATATATTCAGGAAAAAACGCATACGCCCTTTTTGGCCCACCAAGCAACCTGGAAAGGCAAATCAGCGCTACAAAGAAGTCTCGCTTCCCATCGGTCAAAAGGGCCATGCTGAAAAAACTGTCAAAACCACAAAAGCAGGACAGGCCATTGAGAAATGGAAGCCTTTCTACACTGATGGGCGGGATGTAAATTGCCAGCAACCACTCTGGAGAAGTGTACGGTGTGGCCTGAAACATCGAAAAAACACAGCTTAGGGAGCATAGGGCACTTCCACTCATGGGCGTATAAATTGGGAAAATTAAAAATCAGCAAGAGACAGGCACCCCAAAGTTTAGGGCTGCTCTGTTGACAAGAACCCCCACTTCATGACACCTTAAATATCCCAGGAAAGAGAAAAATGGATAAAGAAGTTGTGGTCCTTATGTACAATGGAATATCACTCAGCCATGAAATCAATGTCTTAAGGCTAGTAGCATCATGATGAGTGGATTTAGGTACGACGACTCTAAGTGAAATAAGTGACACAGAAAAAGACACTTATCATAAGCTATCACTTATAGAGGGAATGTAAAATCTGCTACACTTGAACTGAATTACAAAAGAGAACAGAGTCACACGTTTAGAAAACACACTATGGCTGCTTAACGGGAAAGATGAGGTGGTGTGATGCATAAAACAAGGGTTTCAAATTAGATCAGATACCGTTCCATACACCCAATATGTAATAGACAAGACCTACTCCTTGCTCAGTGAACTGGACTCAACACCCCCTATTCACCGCACAAGAATATATCTGATTAGTGAGAATCTTAAAACCTATGTATTGATATCTCTCTGGAAGTGAGTCAAGAGGGTGTAAAGCCGCATAAACACAGCCGTGAAAAGCAGCTAAACCCCATTATAAAAATAAATTATTTTTAAAAACGCATGAAACAAAGACAGTAAAAGAGAGAGAAATTCTTACAAAATTCATTCAGGGGCTGTGACGCAACCTGGGTTGACCATATCTAGACCCACAGCTGGATGAGACATAAAGGTGGACACTCTTGGGGCTGAGAGGTTTGGTGAGGTTGGGTGAGCCATCGCAGACACTTTAAAGTAATACTGCGTGGTACCCATCCCATGGGTCCCAAATCTCTAGGTTCAAGGGCATCTTCCTACATCGAAAACTTGCATGAGGAACCCAGAAGATGGTACAGCGTGTGAATTTGAAAGGTTTCTAAAACGCACCTCATTTCTCATCTCCTTGTGCTCGGGTGCGCCATTCCAGCTACTTTACTAGCAATCTCCCTACTTGGAGAATCAGCACCTTTAACCTCCTGTTCCCTACAGGTTGCAATTTGTCCTGAGGTTGAAAGGGAAGAGGGGCAACCAATGAGAGACTAGATCTAGGTGTTGGGACAGGCACAGGTCACTCTATTTTCCCATCAGGAAGAAGAATTAAGCACAGGCTCAGCCTGTCCCCCAGAAGCAGAATAGGGCCTGAGGCAATACCGTTCTTTTGCGGCCAGCTCCCAAAAAAGCGAGTTGAAAAATGGAGCTCAGGCACACTGCAATTCACAAACCCGCAGAGTTATAAATGATAACTCTCATCCACAAATATATTGAGGGAAGGCAACGAAGAGGATTTGAAAGCAAGGCAGAATTGCAGGAAACAGGTTTCAGGAGGTAGATTCGAATCGCCTTTAAAGCACATGAAAAGTGGCAAAACGTCGACAATGATGCCCTTGGCCAAAAAGGGCGTATGCGTTTTTTCCTGAATATATTCAGGAAAAAACGCATACGCCCTTTTTTGCCAACCAAGCAACCTGGAAATTCAAATCAGCGCTACAAAGAAGTCTCGCTTCCCATCGGTCAAAAGGGCCATGCTGCAAAAAGTGTCAAAACCAGAAATGCAGGACAGGCCATGGAGAAATGGCAGCCTTGCTACGCTGATGGGCGGGATGTAAATTGCCAACAGACACTCTGGAGAAGTGTACGGTGTGTCCTGAAACATCGAAAAAACACAGCTTAGGGAGCATAGGGCACGTCCACTCATGGGCGTATAAATTGGGAAAACTAAAAATCAGCAAGACACAGGCACCCCAAAGTTTAGGACTGCTCTGTTGACAAGAACCTCCACTTCATGACACCTTAAATATCCCAGGAAAGAGAAAAATGGATAAAGAAGTTGTGGTCCTTATGTACAATGCAATATCACTCAGACATGAAATCAATGCCATAAGGCTAGTAGAAGCAAGATGAGTGGAGTTAGGTACAACGATTCTAAGTGAAATAAGTCACACAGAAAAAGACACTTATCATAAGCTATCACTTATAGAGGGAATGTAAAAACCGCTACAGTTGAACTGAATTACAAAACAGAACAGAGTCACACGTTTAGAAAACACACTATGGCTGCTTAACGGGAAAGGTGAGGTGTGGTGATGCATAAAACAAGGGTTTCAAATTCGCTCAGATACCGATCCATACACCCAATATGTAATAGACAAGACCTACTCCTTGCTCAGTGAACTGGACTCAACACCCCCTATTCACCGCACAAGAATATATGTGACTAGTAAGAATCTTAAAACCTATGTATTGATATCTGTCTGGAAGTGAGTCAAGTGGGTGTAAAGCGGCATAAACACAGCAGTGAAAAGTAGCGAATCCCCATTTTAAATTAAATAACTTTAAAAAACCCAAAAAAATAAGACAGTGATAGAGAGAGGAAATTTTACATAATTCGTTCCTGGGCTGTGATGCAACCTTGTTTGATCATATCTAGACCCACAGCTGGATGAGAAATAAAGCTGGACACTCTTGCAGCTGAAGGACTCTTTCCCTAGTTACCAGATTGGGGAACGTATATAGGCTGCCGCCCTCTGGCCGTTACCTGCAAAAGCAGCTTTAAAATCTGTGTTAATGGTCACTTCATATGAACAAGTACTTTAGGGCTGTAAATGAAACCTGCCCTCAAAATGTCTTGAGGGAGGTAGTGGCCAAAACTTTTCAAAATGTGACACTTACTTTAAGAAAACAATTTGAAGAACTAAGCTGTAATCACAGTTTGATAAATAAAAAGAGCATGCTTTAAAGATCAATTTCAACAGATTATGGGACACATGCAAATTCAGCCACACAGAGGTATCAGCTCGCACCTGTTAGAATAACCAGCAGCAAGCAAACTACAAACAATAAATATTGAAGGTGTTTTGGAGAAATGCATACCCTCAATTTTAAGTGGGACATAACCTGGAAAGAGCCACTAATGAGAACTGAATGGTGGTGCCTTTAAAACGTACACACTGAGCTACCATATGATACAGCAAGCCCACTCCTTGGCCTATAACATAAGGAGATAGAACTGGAAAGACACAGGCAAGCAAATGTGCATTGCAGCAGTATTACAATAACCAAGACATGGAGGCAACCAAATAGTCCATCAAGAGGTGCGTGGCCAAAGAATAACTGGTACACGTACAGATGGAATATTAGCCAGGGAAAAAAACAAAACAATGCCATTTGCAGCACTGTGTATGATTCTTGAGTTAATCAGGCAAATTGTACTAAGTCAGAAAGCAAAAGACACATATCCTATAATATCACTTATAGGTCTTAGCTAAAAATTGATACCAATGAAGATATTTCCACAGAGAAATGCAATCACAGATTCATTAAACAAACTTAGGGTTCACCAAATGGAAAGGTGTGAGGATTGGATACATTAGGATATTGGGGTTAAGATAGATATAGAAACACATGTGAAATATATAATCACCAAAGACCTACGTAATACCAAGACAAGACTACTCAACATGGTGTCATAACCTACATGGGAAAATGATCCAAAGAAGAATAGATATATGTATATGTTTAAAAGAACCACATCTTGCACACCTAGAAGAAACAAAACATTTTAATCAAATTTGCTCTGACAAAAAATAAAAATTAAATTAAAAAAAGAACAAGAAGTAATGAGACATAAACTTAAGGGGTTTTGTGCTGGCACATTGCATTCTAATTTACAACCAGAACATGACTTCCATTAAGGCTCTGTCATCACTAATAAAGCAGCTTTATAAGCAATGTTGAAGGTAGCTTAAAAGAAGTCTCACTAATTATTGATAGTAACAAGGAAACAAAGAAAAGTAAAAATCTCACTGCAAAAAGTATACATAGGGTAAGGATAGTAGATCAAACACTGATTAAACTTCTGTAAAGAATAAAAGACAACAGTAGTATGTTTTGTTAAAAAAGAGAGGGCCCAAATAAATCTGAAATGAAAGAGATGATGTTACAACAGACACCACAGAAATACAAAGTATCCTAAGATACACACAGGGTAACTCAGGGCTCAGACTGGACAGAGCCCACTCTCCAGTCCCCTGTACATGACTTAAAGGAGCCTCAGGAACTGAGGAGGAGGTCCCTGAGGAGAGGCTCAAGATAGAATATGGTAGGCATTAACATGACTGCATTCATCTTAAACATGCCTGAACTACATTCACACGAGATGATTTTGTCCTGTATGTACATCGGCACCTATAGCCGGAACTGCAGATCTTTGGCTTCAACACCTCTACTGACAACATTAGCTTCACCTGCTGTGGACCGTCTCCTATAGGATTTCTAGAATCACAAAACATCGAAGCTTCACAGGACCCAGAGTCTGTGCGACTCCACACAGAGTCTCAGAGTCTCAACTCCACTCAGATACTCCACTCTTGGAGGGCACACACAAAGTAGTGTGCACATCAGGACCCAGGGGAAGGAGCAGTGACCCCGTAGGAGAATGACCAGAACTACCTGCTACTTTTAGAGGGTCTCCTGCAGAGGCAGCTTGTGGCTGTGGCTGTGGCTCACCGTGAGGACAACAACACTGGCAGCAGAAGTTCTGGGAAATACTCCTTGGTGTGAGCCCTCCCAGAGTCCGCCATTAGCCCCACCAAGAGCAAGGTAGGCTACAGTGCTGGGTCGCCTCAGGCCAAACAACCAACAGGGAGGGAACCCAGCCCCATGCATCAGCAGACAAGCAGATTCAACTTTTTATTAAAGTTTTATTTAATCCGTAGACAAGCGGATTAAAGCTCTGCCCACCAAAGCAACACACAGCTCTACCCACCACCAGTCCCTCCCATCAGGAAGCTTGCACAAGCCTCTAAGATAGACTCATCCACCAGAGAGCAGACAGCAGAAGCAAGAAGAACTACAATTCTGCAGCCTGTGGAAGGAAAACCACATTCACAGAAAGATAAACAAAATGAAAAGGCAGAGGACTTTATACCAGATCAAGGAACAAGATAAAACCCCAGAAAAAAAAACGAAATGAGGTGGAGATAGGGAACCTTCCAGAAAAAGAATTCAGAATAATGATAGTGAAGTTGAGCCAAGACCTTAGAAAAAGAAAGGAGGCAAAGATCGAGAAGACACAAGAAATGCTTAACAAAGACCTAGAAGAATTAAGGAACAAACACCTAGAAGAATTAAAGAACAAACAAACAGAGGTGAACAATGTAATAACTGAAATGAAAAATACACTAGAAGGAATCAGTAGCAGAATAACTGTGGCAGAAGAATGGATAAGTGGCCTGGAAGACAGAAAGGTGGAAATCACTGCCATGGAACAGAATAAAGAAAAAGAATGAAAATAAATGAAGACACCCCAAGAGTCCTCTGGGACAACATTAAACGCAACAACATTCGCATTATAGGGGTCCCAGAAGGAGAAGAGAGAGAGAAAGGACCCGAGAATATATTTGAAGAGATTATGGTCAAAAACTTCCCTAGCATGGGAAAAGAAATAGCCACCCAAGTCCAGAAGCACAGAGTGTCCCAGGCAGGAGAAACCAAAGGAGAAAAATGACAAGACACATAGTAATCAAATTGACAAAAATTAACGACAAAGAAAAATTATTGAAAGCAGCAAGGGAAAAATGACAAATAACATACAAGGGAAATCCCATAAGGATAACAGCTGATTTCTCAGCAGAAAATCTACAAGCCAGAAGGAAGTGGCATGATAAATTTAAAGTGATGAAAGGGAAGAACCTACAACCAAGGGTACTGCACCCTGCAAAGAGCTCATTCAGATTTGATGGAGAAATCAAAAGCCTTACAGACAAGCAAAAGCTAAGAGAATTCAGCACCATGCAACCAGCTCTACACCAAATGCTAAAAGAACTTCTCTAAGTGGGAAACACAAGAGACGAAAAGGACCCACCAAGACAAACCCATAACAATTAAGAAAATAGTAGTAGGAACATACATATCGATAATTACCTTAAACGTGAATGCACTAAATGTTCCAACCAAAAGACATAGACTGGCTGAATGGATACAAAAACAAGACCCATATATATGCTGTCTACAAGAGACCCATTTCAGACCTAGGGACACATACAGACTGAAAGTGAGGCGATGGAAAAATATATTCTATGCTAATGAAAATCAAAAGAAAGCTGGAGTAGCAATACTCATATCAGATAAAATAGACTTTAAAATAAAGAATGTTACAAGAGACAAGGAAAGACACTACATAATGGTCAAGGGATCAATCCAAGAAGAAGATATAACAATTATAAATATATATGTACCCAACATAGGAGCACCTCAATGTATAAGGCAACTGCTAACAGCTATAAAAGAGGAAATCGACAGTAACACAATAATAGCGGGGGACTTTAACAGCTCACTTACACCAGTGGAGATCAGCCAGACAGAAAATTAATAAGGAAACACAAGCTTTAAATGACACAATAGACCAGATAGAGTTCATTGATATTTATAGGACATTCCATCCAAAAACAGCAGATTACACGTTCTTCTCAACTGCACACGGAACATTCTCCAGGATAGATCACATCTTGGGTCACAGATAAAGCCTCAGTAAATTTAAGAAAACTGAAATCATATCAAGCAGCTGTTCCGACCACAATGCTATGAGATTAGAAATCAATTACACAGAAAAAACTGTAAAAAACACAAACACATGGAGGCTAAACAATACGTTACTAAATAACCAAGAGATCACTGAAGAAATCAAAGGGGAAATCAAAAACTACCTAGAGACAAATGACAACAAAAACACGATGATCCAAAACCTATGGGATGCAGCAAAAGGAGTTCTAAGAGGGAAGTTTATAGCAATACAAGCCTACCTCAAGAAACAAGAAAAATCTCAAATAAACAATCTAACCTTACACCTAGAGGAACTAGAGAAAGAAGAACAAAACCCAAAGTTAGTAGAAGGAAAGAAATCCTAAAGATCAGAGCAGAAATAAATGAAATAGAAACAAAGAAAACGGAAGCAAAGATCATCAAAACTAAAAGCTGGTTCTTTGAGAAGATAAGCAAAAATGATCAACCTTTAGCCACACTCAAGAAAAAGAGGGAGAGGACGCAAATCAACAAAATTAGAAGTGAAAAAGGAGAAGTTACAACAGACACCACAGGAATACAAAGCATCCTAAGAGACTACTACAAGCAACTCTGTGCCAATAAAATGGACAATCTGGAAGAAATGGACAAATTCTTAGAAAGGTATAACCTTCTAAGACTGAACCAGGAAGAAATAGAAAATATGAACAAACCTATCACAAGCAATGAAATTGAAACTGTGATTAAAAATCTTCCAACAAACAAAAGTCCAGAACCAGATGGCATTACAGGTGAATTCTATCAAACATTTAGAGAAGAGCTAACACCCAACCTTCTCAAATTCTTCAAAACAATTGCAGGGGAAGGAACACTCCCAAACTCATTCTATGAGACCACCATCACCCTGATACCAAAATCAGACAGAGATACTACAAGGAAAGAAAATTATAGACCAATATCCCTGATGAATATAGATGCAAAAATCCTCAACAAAATACTAGCAAACAGAATCGAACAACACATTAAAAGGATCATACACCATGATCAAGTGGGGTTTATCCCAGGGATGCAAGGATTCTTCAATATACACAAATCAATGTGATACACCATATTAACAAATTGTAGAATAAAACCATATGGTCATCTCAATAGATGAAGGAAAAGATTTTGAGAAAATTCAACACTCATTTACGATAAAAACTCTGCAGAGTGTGGGCATAGACGGAAACTACCTCAACATAATAAAGGCCATATATGACAAACCCACAGCAAACAGCATTCTCAATGGTGAAAAACTGAAAGCGTTTCCTCTAAGATCAGGAACAAGACGAGGATGTCCACTCTCACCACTGCTATTCAACATAGTTTTGGAAGTCCTAGCCATGGCAATCAGAGAAGAAAAAGAAATAAAAGGAATACAAAACGGAAAAGAAGAAGTAAAATTGTCACTGTTTGCAGATGACATGATATCATAGATAGAGAATCTTAAAGATGCCACCAGAAAACCACTGGAGCTAATCAATGAATTTGGTAAAGTTGCAGGATACAAAATTAATGCACAGAAATTGCTTGCATTCCTATACACTAACAATGAAAGATCAGAAAGAGAAATTAAGGAAACAATCCCATTACCACTGCAACAAAAAGAATAAAATACCTAGGAATAAACCTACCTAAGGAAGTAAAAGACCTGTACTCAGAAAACTATAAGACACTGATGAAAGAAATCAAAGATGATATAAACAGATGGAGACATATACCATGTCCTTGGATTAGAAGAATCAATACTGTGAAAATGACTATACTACCCAAAGCAATCTACAGATTCAATGCAATCCCGATCAAAATACCTTTGGCATTTTCTACAGAACAAGAAAAAAAAAATCTTAAAATTTGTAGGGAGACACAAAAGACCCTGGATAGCCAAAGCAGTCTTGAGGGGGAAAAAAAAGAGCTGGAGGAATCAGACTTCCAGACTTCAGACTATATTACAAAGCTACAGTAATCAAGATAATATGGTACTGACACAAACACAGAAATATAGGTCAATAGAAAAGGATAGAAAGCACAGAGATAAACCCACGTACCTGTGGTTAACTAATCTATGACAAAGGAGGCAAGGGTATACAATGGAGAAAAGACAGTGTCTTCAGTAAGTGGTGCTGGGAAAACTCGACAGCTACATGTAAAAGAATGAAATTAGTACACTCCCTAACACCATACACAAAAATAACTCAAAATGGATTAGAGACCTAAATATAAGACCAGCCACTATAAAACTCTTAGAAGAAAACATAAGCAGAACAGTCTATGACATAAATCACAGCAAGATCCTTTTTGACCCACCTCCTAGAGAAATGGAAATAAAAACAAAAATTAAAAAATGGGACCGAATGAAACATAAATTCTTTTGCACAGCAAAGGAAAACTTAAGCAAGATGAAAAGACAACCATCAGAATGGGAGAAAATATTTTCAAATGAAGCAAATGGCAAAGGATTAATCTACAAAAAGCAGCTCATGTAGCTCAATATCACAAAACCAAACAACCCAATCCAAAAATGGGCAGAAGACCTAAATAGAAATTTCTCCAAAGAAGATATACAGGTTGCCAACAAACACATGAAAGGATGCTGAGCATCACTAATCATTAGAGAAATGCAAATCAAAACTACAGTGAGGTATCACCTCACACCAGTCAGAATGGCCATCATCAAAAAATCTACCAACAGTAAATGCTGGAGAGGCATTTATTGGAGAAAAGGGAACCCTCTTGCACTGTTGGTGGGAATGTAAATTGATATAGCCACTAGGTAGAACGGTATGGGGCTTCCTTAAAAACTAAAAATAGAACTACCATACAACCCAGCAAACCCACTCCTGGACATTTACCCTGAGAAAACCATAATTCAAAAAGAGTCATGTACCACAATGTTCACTGTAGCTCTATTTACAATAGCCAGGACATGGAAGCAACCTAAGTGTCCATCAACAGATAAATGGATAAAGAAGATGTGGCACATATATACGATGGAACATTATTCTGCCATAAAAAGAAGCGAAATTGAGTTATTTTTAGTGAGGTGGATGGATCTAGAGTCTGTCCTACAGAGTGAAGTAAGTCAGAAAGAGAAAAACAAATACCGTATGCTAACACATATATATGGAATCTAAAAAAAAAAAGTTTATGAAGAACGTAGGGGCAGGAAAGGATTAAGGACACAGACGTAGAGAAAGGACTTGAGGACATGGGGAGAGGGAAGGGTAAGCTGGGACAAAGTGAGAGAGTGGTATGGACATATATACACTACCAAATGTAAAATTGATAGCTACTGGGAAGCAGCCACATAGCACAGGGAGATCAGCTCTGTGCTTTGTGACCACCTAAAAGGGTGGGATAAGGGAGTGAGAGGGAGGTGCAAGAGGGAGGGGATATGGTGTTATATGTATACGCATAGCTGATTCACTTTTTTATACAGCAGAAACTAACACACAATTGTAAAGCAATTATACTCCAATAAAGATGTAAAAAAAAAAAAAAAAAAAGAAAGCCCAGAGATAAACCTACACACCTATGGCACACTAATCTATGACAAAGGAGGCAAGGGTATACAATGGAGAAAAGACAGTCTCTTCAATAAGTGGTGCTGGGAAAAATGGACAGCTACATGTAAAAGAATGAAATTAGAACACTCCCTAACACCATACACAAAAAATAAACTCCAAATGGATTAGAGACCGAAATGTAAGACCGGACACTATAAAACTCTTAGAGGAAAACATAGGAAGAATACTCTTTGACATAAATCACAGCAAGATATTTTTTGATCCACCTCCTAGAGTAATGGAATAAAAAAAAAAAAAACAAAAACAAATGGGAGCAAATGAAACCTAAAAGCTTTTGCAAAGCAAAGGAAACTACAAACAAGACGAAAAGACAACCCTCAGAATGGGAGAAAATATTTGCAAACGAATCAATGGACAAAGGATTAATCTCCAATGTATATAAACAGCTCATGCAGCTCAACAGTAAAAAAACAAACAAACCAATCCAAAAATGGGCAGATGACGTAAATAGACATTTGTCCCAAGAAGACATACAGATGACCAAGAAACACATGAAAAGCTACTCAACATCACTAATTATTAGAGAAATATAAACCAAAACTACAATGAGGTATCACCTCACACGAGTTAGAATGGGCATCATCAGAAAATCTACAAACAACAAATGCTGGAGAGGGTGTGGAGAAAAGGGAACCCTCTTACACTATTTGTGGGAATGTAAATTGATACAGTCACTATGGAGAACAGTATGGAGGTTCCTTAAAAAACTAAAAATAGAATTACCATATGACCCAGCAATCCCACTACTGGCCATATACCCAGAGAAAACCATAATTCAAAAAGACATATTCACCACAATATTCATTGCAGCACTATTTACAATAGCCAGGTCATGGAAGCAACCTAAATGCCCATAGACAGACGAACGGAAAAGATGTGCTACATATATAAAATGGAATATTACTCAGCCATAAAAAGGAATGAAATTGGGTCATTTGTAGAGACGTGGATAGATCTAGAGACTGTCATACAGAGTGAAGTAAGTCAGAAAGAGAAAAACAAATATCGTATATTAACGCATACATGTAGAACCTAGAAAAATGGTAAAGATGAACTGGTTTGCAAGGCAGAAATAGAGACACAGATGTAGAGAACAAATGTATGGACACCAAGGGGGGAAAGTGGCAGGGTGGTGGTGGTGGGATGAATTGCGACCCTGGGATTGACATATATACACTTATATGTATAAAATAGATAACCAATAAGAGCCTGCTGTATAAAAAAATGAATAAAATAAATTCAAAAATTAAAAAATAAATAATACTTAAGAAAATAAAACAGAAAAAAAAGTTCTGTCCTTCCCATAGACGTATTTATATGAATGAATGATTTCCATGCTTATATCCATAAATACAAAAAGAGGAATAAAACTTACCTTGAACCAAAAAAGAAAAAAAAAAAAACAGAACCCACTGGTCATACAGAGGAAAACCCTATCAGCGCACTTGCTCCAGTGGTAAACAATTCTTAAGTTGGTCACAGGTGGGAAATCATCTCCCATGCAGCCAGCAGCCCCCACACAAGGAGCGTCCTCATTGCAAAGCTGGGGGACCGTGAGGAGGCGTCTCTGACTAAACGTGAGCTGAGCCCCAGGCCAGCTGCTGCTGAACTTTTCCCACCGTTCCCAGGTAAAACACCTGAATGTGTGCAAAGACTAAAAACTAGAGGAAGGGGCTTGGAGTCACACCAGCGACAGCACGCAGGCCGACTTGGTGCCTGCAGGCCAGCCAGGATGGTCCTGGCCCCGGGCGCTCGTCTGGAAACTTTCCATTTCCCTGCCTGAGGTACCCCTCCTGTCCCGGCCCCCACTGCTTTTTTCCTTCCTTACCTCTGCCCGGGGAGAAATTCCAGCAGCAAGTATGGGTGACACATCCTCTTCTTTAGCAGGTGGCAGCCCGGCAACTCCTGCAGAAAGTCCAGTAGAGCCCCAGTCACAACGGGCCACTCATAGAGCCGTGGGCCCTACTGCCTCCCACCAGCCCAACCCTGAGACTGCTGACGGGGCAGAGAATATGGCGTCAGGCACAGCTGCAGAGGCTTTTGCTGCCTGGAGGGGTGTTTATATTGACCTCAACCCAGGCACACCTGGGAAGGGCTGGCCGGCCGGGTCAGGCTGCCCAGGTCAGCCAATCCTCGCCCCTCAGGGGCTCAGATTTGCAGAAAATGGGCCTTGCTGCACCGGCCAGATCCAAGGAACAGGTGTAGGGTCCCGAGAGTCAGGATAGATAAGGGGCGGCAGCCCTGGCTTGTTTTCTAATCATTTTATCTGGTCCAGGAGTGGGAGACAACTTCAAGAAGACCCTCTGCTAATGAGAGGAACCCAGGAGTCAGGGAGAGGAGGGGTGGTGGGTGGAGACAGAGGCCTGGTGCCCCGGCTGCTGTGGAAGCCCCTAGAAGACCAGGCAGAGGGAGGCCGCACAGAGTGAAGCCTAGGGTCACAGACCTGTTGGAGCTGCTGTTTATTAGTTCAAGCTCTGCTCTGAGGTGCTCTGTGTCAGCTCTGAGTGACAGGTGTGCTGGGGGTGCTCTGCAATGAGGGCTATGTGCACAGTTCCTGTGTGCCCAGCCCTGTCGGGGTACCTGTCCACGGGAGCTCCATATCCAGGGAGGGGCATGCCCACGAGAGCCCCGTGGGCTGCTGCGTACCTGCCCAGGTGAGCTCCATATCCTGGGAGGGGCCTGACCATGATGGCCCCATGGGCTGCTGGGTACCTGCCCAGGTGAGCTCCATATCCTGGGAGGGGCCTAACCACCACAGCCCCGTGGGCTGCTGGGTACCTGCCCAGGTGAGCTCCATATCCTGGGAGGGACCTGACCACAAGAGCCCCGTGAGCTGCTGGGGACCTGGTAGAGGACGCCAGGACAGTCAGTGAAGCCACAGAGGATATACATCTAGTAGTTCCTAATTCCTACACCCTGCTGGTCATTCTACCATCCACCAGGACATGGTATTCTGTATTAGACTTCAATGATGCCTTCTTCTGTATTCCATTCGTCCCAGAGTCACAAGAAATTTTGGCTGTGAGTGGCAGGACTCAACATACAACAAAAACAATACTGCTGGGCCGTCCTGCCCCAGGGGTTCAAAAATTCCCACACCATCTTTGGGGAAACGTTAGCTAAAGACCTAAAAAATCTACCTCTGGAGAAGGGAACCCTCCTTCAATATGCAGATGACATTCTGATCACCAGCCCGACTAAGGAGGCCTCTGAACTACCTAGCCAATAAAAGATAGAAGGTGTCCAAGAAAAAGGCTCAAATATCACAAACTAAGGTGACCTTCCTGGGCTTCATTCGCACAGAAGGTCGGAAAAGCCCACCCCAGGAAAGGGAAGAAGCCATTTGCAGCCTCACCCTTCCTGAAACTAGAAGACAGCTTAGGGGTTCCTGGGGAGACCGGGGTTTGCTGCATCTGGATCCCTAACTACAGTCTAATAGCTGGGCCTCTATATGAAACACTGAAAGGAAAAGATGATGATCCTTTTGAATAGAATCCAGAAGCGGCCTTTCAAGAATGGAAAGAGCAGTCAGTTCAGATCCTTGCCCTGGACCTCCCTAAGTTAGCTAAACCCTTTGACCTTTACATTCCTGGTCCAAGGCGAATCGCCCTTGGAGTATTAGTGCAAAAACTGGGACCACTTGAAATGGAACAATGCAAGAATGCCCTCCAGGCATTGGCCAGCCACCCCATCCGACCAGGATACTGGGGGTATCTAAAAACCTGGAAATCAGCAGCCCGCAAGGCCAGCTCCCTCCTAAGGGAAAAGGACGCCACTTGGTGATCCTAACCACCCACCATGCCCTGAAGTTGCAGGGATTGCTCCGTGGGCACAATGACCTCGAGTGAGGAGGCCCTCCAACACCAACCTCCAGAGAGAAAACCTGGAGCAATGGGCCCCCATGACGACTCGTTTGACCATCACTTGACCTGGAGCTTCTCTCAGAAAACAACAAGAGTGTGTCCCAAAAGAGCAGACTATTGCTTACAGGACTTACTGCACCCAGAGCGGAGCTAATAAACTTGGCAGGGGAACCGTAAATAACGCTGCCACCATAGAAAAGCCTACAGACACCGCGGTGACGGCGGCCAATGAGACCGGCTGTACTCCTGGCTACTTCAAAAGGCCGTTGACTGAGTGGCCGTCAAGGTCCTGGATCACCACCAGCCCTGGACTGTCTGGGAGTTGAGCAAGCAGGGCTCTGACACCTGGTGTTGTTTGTACGTTAATTAGGTGGCCTAACTGAAGAAAGCGCAGAGTACTGGTCAGAGCATCTAGGCTAGCAGGAACTGTCAGCCTAAGGGGGCCGAACCAATGTGGAGCAGGGTAAAACGGCCCACCCCCACCCCAGCGTCTCTGCACATCTCTTTCCTGGACCCTTAAAGGTCATTAGAATCTATAAAACTTCCAATGCTGGTGCTCAGGCAGACGAGCAGTGAGGGAGGAGGCCTGGGGACAATCAACCTCACCTGGAGGCTGCTTGGGAGAAGTCCTCCCCCTCGCCCCGGGTATGAGGACACCCAACTCAGCACGAAGCATTTACAGAAGAGGTGTCTGCACCCTCAGCACCCCAAGAATGAGGAATGGGACAAAAGGCAGAGGAGGGCTTTGTCACTGGCAAAGCCCATGAAAAATTCCTGGGAGATGAAAATAGAATCTGGGCAATAAAATAAAGTCTAACCATTTTTTTCCTTTGTGCTTTGTCTAATTTCACTTGCTCCTAGGTTTCCACATGCAGAGGTCCCACACCCGACACTTCAGACCCGATTTCCTAGTGCAAAATGGCTGGGCCGACACCTCAGCTCGTGGGGCCCCGTGCAGACTCTGCGACATAGAGCCTGAGCTCCAGCCAACCCGGCCCTCGAGAGCTCCGCCCCCTCCCTCCCGCTGACGCTGCCAGGATCTCTACACAGCAGCCCGGCCCACAACCCGCAGGGGAGCACACACTCTCACCTCTCCATTCTCTGATCATAATATAAAGTTTTCCTTTGCTTCTGAACCAAAGTCAGTCTCGATCTGTTGGCTCCAATGACACTAGGCAGGGAGACCCTTGTTGGGGCCCACTCTGCAGGATCAGTAACAGAATTTGAGAACATTGTAACTTCAAAGAACAGATGTGCGAGCCAAACTGTAATTAACATAGAGCAGTGTATAAGGCTCGTGTAAAATAAGATGTTTCTAACACTTCCATTTGATATTTCCATCACTTTATTATAAGCAAGTTCAGTTGAGGGGTTTGTCTTATTTGTCAGGTCAACAGTAGAGAAATGCAGTGATTTCTTTCCAAGGATGTACATCTAATAATCTTGGTTGAAGTTTCAACCTTGTTTTGACTGATTTTCCATTGAAAATGATACCTCTCTTTCAGCTCCTAGATTTCTGAGAAGTATAAAATCTTATATTTTTTATTACCAAAGGGGAAAGGTGGGAGGAGGGATAAATTAACAGTTTCAGATTAACATATACACACTGCTATGTATAAAATATATCATCAACAAGGAACTACTGTATAACACAGGGAACTATACTCAATATTTTGTAATGACCCCTAAGGGGAAATAATCTGAAATACAATAGATATCTATATCGACATCATCTATCAACTACAGATAAAATGGAAACTAAAGGAGGCCGATGGTGAGCGTTTCTGAACCTGAAGACTTCAATCATCTAAAGTTCGGACTCTGCCTACGGCCCAAGTCCCTTAATGAACACACATGTACCAGTAGCTTAAAAATTCCCCAGATTGGAGTTCGGGGAGACACTGATTTGGAAAAATCCCTGGTGTTCTCCTTACATACACAGGACCTTTCCTACAGCTAAAACATGCCTGTGACACCCAGAAGATGGAACACGGTTGGATCAGGGAGATTTTGGAAAAGGCACCAAAACTCCTAATTTCCTGGTTGTCGGGTTCACACCTCCAGCCTTTTTCCTTAAAATCTCCCCACCTGAGGATGTCAGCACCTTCAACATCCAGTTGCAAAAAATTTGGAATTTTTCCAAAGGAAGAAGGGGAAGGAGGAGAAACAAGGAGAGCCAAGCCCTAGATGTTCGGACAGGCACATGTCACTCTAATTTCCAATCAGGAAGAAGAATTAAGCAAAGGCTTAGCCTGCCACCGGGAACCAGAGTAGGGCCAGAAGCAAACCAGCGGTTCTGCGGACAGCTCCCAAAAAAGCGAGTTGAAAAATGGAGCTCAGGGGCACTGCAATTCACAAACCTGCAGAGTTATAAATTATAACTATCGTCCAAAACTATATTGAGGGAAGGCAATGAACAGGATTGGAAAGCAAGGCAGAAATGCAGGAAACAGATTTCAGGAGTTAGATTCGAATAGCCCCTAAAGCACATGAAAAGCGGCCAAAAGTCGACAACGATGCACATGGCCAAAAAGAGCATATGTGTTTTTTTCTGAATAAATTCAGGAAAAAACGCATAGGCCCTTTTTGGCCAACCAAGCAAGCCGGAAATGCAATGCAGCACTACAAAGAAGTCTCACTTCCCATCGGTCAAAAGGGCCTTCCTAAAAAAGTGTAAAAAAAATACAGGAGAGGCCAGGGAGGAAAGGGAGCATTGTTACACTGATGGTCGGAATGTAAATTGCCAATGGCGACTCTGGAGAACGGTACGGTGTTTCCTAAAACATCTAAAAAACACAGCTAGAGAGAAAGGGGCACATCCATTCATGGGCGTATAAATTGGAAAAATTAAAATCAACAAGACACAGGCACCCCAAAGTTTAGGGCTGCTCTGGTTACAAGAACCTCCACTTGTGTACATCTTAAATATCCCAGGGATGAGAAAAATGGTAAAGAAGTTGTGGTCCTTATGTACAATGGAATATCACTCAGCCATGAAATCAATATCATAAGGCTAGTAGCAGCATGATGAGTGGATTTAGGTACGACGATTCTAAGTGAAATAAGTCACACAGAAAAAGACACTTATCATAAGATATCACTTATAGAGGGAATGTAAAAACCGTTACCCTTAAACTGAATTACAAAACAGAACAGAGTCACCCATTTTAAAAACACACTATGGCTGCTTAACGGGAAAGGTGAGGAGGGGTGATGCATAAAACAAGGGTTTCAAATTAGCTCAGATACCGTTCCATAAACCCAATATGTAGTAGACAAGACCTACTCCTTGCTCAGTGAACTAGACTCAACACCCCCTATTCAGCGCACAAGAATATATCTGAGTAGTAAGAATCTGAAAACCTATGTATTGATCTCTCTCTGGAAGAGAGTCAAGTGAGTGTAAAGCGGCATAAACACAGCCGTGAAAAGCAGCTAAAACCCATTTTAAAAATAAATTACTTTTAAAAACCCGTAAAACAAAGACAGTGTAAGAGAGAGTAATTCTTACAAAATTCGTTCAGGGGCTGTGATGCAACCTGGATTGACCATATCTAGACCCACAGCTGGATGAGACATAAGGGTGGACACTCTTGGGGCTGAGAGGTTTGGTGAGGTTGGGTGAGCAAACGCTGACCCTTTAAAGTAATACTGCGTGGTCCCCATCCCATGGGTCCCAAATCTCCAGGTTCAAGGGCATCTTCCTACATCGAAAACATGCATGAGTAACCAAGATCATGGTACACCGTCTGATCGGGAAAGGTTTCTGAAACGCAACACATTTCTCATCTCCTTGTGCTCGGGTTCGCCATTCCAGCTTCTTAACTAGTAATCTCCCTACATGGAGAAACAGCACCTTTAAGCTCCTGTTCCATACAGGTTGCAATTTGTCCTGAGGATGAACGGGAAGAGGGGCAACCAATGAGAGACTAGATCTAGGTGTTGGGACAGGCACAGGTCACTCTATTTTCCCATCAGGAAGAAGAAATAACCACAGGCTCAGCCTGCCGCCCGGAACCAGATTAGGGCCTGAGGCAATCCCGCACTTCTGCGGCCAGCTCCCAAAAAAGCCAGTTGAAAAATGGAGCACATGGGCACTGCAATTCACAAACCTGCAGAGTTATAAATGATAACTCTCGTCCACAAATATATTGAGGGAAGGCAACAAAGAGGATTTGAAAGTAAGGCAGAACTGCAGGAAACACATTTCAGGAGGTAGATTCGAATCGCCTTTAAAGCACATGAAAAGCAGCAAAACGTCGACAATGATGCCCTTGGCCAAAAAGGGCGTATGCGTTTTTTCCTGAATATATTCAGGAAAAAACGCATACGCCCTTTTTGGCCAACCAAGCAACCTGGAAAGGCAAATCAGCGCTAAAAAGAAGTCTCGCTTCCGATCCGTCAAAAGGGCCCTGCTGAAAAAAGTGTCAAAACCACAAATGGAGGACAGGCCAAGGAGAAATGGGAGCCTTGCCACGCTGATGGGCGGTATGTAAATTGCCAACAGCCACTCTGGAGAAGTGTACGGTGTGTCCTGAAACATCGAAAAAACACAGCTTAGGGAGCATAGGGCACTTCCACTCATGGGCGTATAAATTGGGAAAACTAAAAATCAGCAAGACACAGGCACCCCAAAGTTTAGGGCTGCTCTGTTTGCATGAACCTCCACTTCATGACACCTTAAATATCCCAGGAAAGATAAAAATGGATAAAGAAGTTGTGGTCCTTATGTACAATGGAATATCACTCAGACATGATATCAATATCATAATGCTAGTAGCAGCATGATGAGTGGATTTAGGTACGACGACTCTAAGTGAAATAAGTCACACAGAAAAAGACACTTATCGTAAGCTATCACTTATAGAGGGAATGTAAAAACCGCTACACTTGAACTGAATTACAAAACAGAACAGAGTCACACGTTTAGAAAACACACTATGGCTGCTTAACGGGAAAGGTGAGGTGGGGTGATGCATAAAACAAGGGTTTCAAATTAGCACAGATACCGTTACATACACCCAATATGTAATAGCCATACCTACTCCTTGCTCAGTGAACTGGACTCAACACCCCCTATTCACCGCACAAGTATATATCTGACTAGTAAGAATCTTAAAACCTATGTATTGATATTTCTCTGGAAGTGTGTCAAGTGGGTGTAAAGCCGCATAAACACAGCCGTGAAAAGCAGCTAAACCCCATTATAAAAATAAATTACTTGTAAAAACCCGTAAAACAAAGACAGTGAAAGAGAGAGAAGTTCTTACACAATTCGTTCAGGGGCCGTGATGCAACATGGATTGACCAATTCTAGACCAACAGGTGGATGAGACCTAAGGGTGGACACTCTTGGGGCTGACAGGTTTGGTGAGGTTGGGTGAGCAAACGCAGACCCTTTAAAGTAATACTGCGTGGTACCCATCCCATGGGTCCCAAATCTCCAGTTTCAAGGGCATCTTCCTGCATCGAAAACATGCATGAGAAACCCAGAAGATGGTACACCGTGTGATCGGGAAAGGTTTCTAAAACGAACCTCATTTCTCACCTCCTTGTGCTCGGGTTCGTCATTCCAGCTACTTTACTAGCAATCTCCCTTCTTGGAGAATCAGCACCTTTACCCTCCTGTTCTGTACAGGTTGCAATTTGTCCTGAGGATGAACGGGAAGAGGAGCAACCAATGAGAGACTAGATCTAGGTGTTGGGACAGGCACAGGTCACTCTATTTTCCCATCAGGAAGAAGAATTAACCACAGGCTCAGCCTGCTGGACAGAACCAGAATAGGGCCTGAGGCAATCCCGCGCTTTTGCGGCCAGCTACCAAAAAAGCGAGTTGAAAAATGGAGCTCAGGGGCACTGCAATTCACAAACCTGCAGAGTTATAAATGATAACTCTCGTCCACAAATATATTGAGGGAAAGCAACGAAGAGGATTTGAAAGCAAGGCAGTATTGCAGGAAACAGATTTCAGGAGGTAGATTCGAATCGCATTTAAAGCTCAAGAAAAGGGGCAAAACGTCGACAATGTTGCACTTTGCCAAAAAGGGCGTATGCGTTTTTTCCTGAATATATTCAGGAAAAAATGCATACGCACTTTTTGGCCAACCAAGCAACCTGGAAAGGCAAATCAGCGCTACAAAGAAGTCTCGCTTCCCATCGGTCAAAAGGGCCATGCTGAAAAAAGTGTCAAAACCACAAATGCAGGACAGGCCATGGAGAAATGGGAGCCTTGCTACGCTGATGGGCGGGATGTAAATTGCCAACAGCCACTCTGGAGAAGTGTATGGTGTGTCCTGAAACATCGAGAAAACACAGCTTAGGGAGCATAGGGCACGTCCACTCATGGGCGTATAAATTGGGAAAACTAAAAATCAGCAAGACACAGGCACCCCAAAGTTTAGGGCTGCTCTGTTGACAAGAACCTCCACTTCATGACACCTTAATTATCCCAGGAAAGAGAAAAATGGATAAAGAAGTTGTGGTTCTTATGTACAATGGAATATCACTCTGCCATGAAATCAATGTCATAAGGCCAGTAGACGCAAGATGGGTGGACTTAGGTACGACGATTCTAAGGGAAATAAGTCACACAGAAAAAGACACTTATCAAAAGCTATCACTTATAGAGGGAATGTAAAAACCGCTACACTTGAATTGAATTACAAATCAGAACAGAGTCACATATTTAAAACACACTATGGCTGCTTAACGGGAAAGGTGACGTGGGGTGATGCATAAAACAAGGGTTTCAAATTCGCTCAGATACCGTTCCATACACCCAATATGTAATAGAAAAGACCTACTCCTTGCTCAGTGAACTGGACTCAACACCCCCTATTCACCGCACAAGAATATATCTGACTAGTGAGAATCTTAAAACTTATGTATTGATATCTCTCTGGAAGTGAGTCAAGTGGGTGTAAAGCCGCATAAACACAGCTGTGAAAAGCAGCTAAACCCCATTATAAAAATAAATTAGTTTTAAAAACCCATGAAACAAAGACAGTGAAAGACAGAGAAATTCTTACAAAATTCATTCAGGGGCTGTGACGCAACCTGGATTGACCATATCTAGACCCACAGCTGGATGAGACATAAGGGTGGACACTCTTGGGGCTGAGAGGTTTGGTGACGTTGGGTGAGCAAACGCAGACCCTTTAAAGTAATACTGCGTGGTACCCATCCCATGGGTCCCAAATCTCCAGGTTCAAGGGCATCTTCCTACATCGAAAACATGCATGAGAAACCCAGAAGATGGTACACTGTGTGATTGGGAAAGTTTCTAAAACGCAACTCATTTCTCAACTCCGTGTGCTCGGGTTCGCCATTCCAGCTACTTTACTAGCAATCTCCCTACTTGGAGAATCAGCACCTTTAACCTCCTGTTCCATACAGGTTGCAATTTGTCCTAAGGATGAATGGGAAGAGGGGCAACCAATGAGAGACTACATCTAGGTGTTGGGACAGGCACAGGTCACTCTATTTTCCCATCAGGAAGAAGAATTAACCACAGGCTCAGCCTACCGCCCGGAACCAGAATAGGGCCTGAGGCAATCCCGTGCTTCTGCGGCCAGCTCCCAAAAAAGCCAGTTGAAAAATGGAGCACATGGGCACTGCAATTCACAAACCTGCAGAGTTATAAATGATAACTCTCGTCCACAAATATATTGAGGGAAGGCAACGAAGAGGATTTGAAAGCAAGGCAGAATTGCAGGAAACTGGTTTCAGGAGGTAGATTCGAATCGCCTTTAAAGCACATGAAAAGTGGCAAAACGTCGACAATGATGCCCTTGGCCAAAAAGGGCGTATGCGTTTTTTCCTGAATATATTCAGGAAAAAACGCATACGCCCTTTTTGGCCAACCAAGCAACCTGGAAAGGCAAATCAGCGTTACAAAGAAGTCTCGCTTCCCATCGGTCAAAAGGGCCATGCTGAAAAAACTGTCAAAACCACAAAAGCAGGACAGGCCATTGAGAAATGGAAGCATTGCTACACTGATGGGCGGGATGTAAATTGCCAGCAACCACTCTGGAGAAGTGTACGGTGTGGCCTGAAACATCGAAAAAACACAGCTTAGGGAGCATAGGGCACTTCCACTCATGGGCGTATAAATTGGGAAAATTAAAAATCAGCAAGAGACAGGCACCCCAAAGTTTAGGGCTGCTCTGTTGACAAGAACCTCCACTTCATGACACCTTAAATATCCCAGGAAAGAGAAAAATGGATAAAGAAGTTGTGGTCCTTATGTACAATGGAATATCACTCAGCCATGAAATCAATGTCTTAAGGCTAGTAGCATCATGATGAGTGGATTTAGGTACGACGACTCTAAGTGAAATAAGTCACACAGAAAAAGACACTTATCATAAGCTATCACTTATAGAGGGAATGTAAAAACTGCTACACTTGAACTGAATTACAAAAGAGAACAGAGTCACACGTTTAGAAAACACACTATGGCTGCTTAACGGGAAAGATGAGGTGGTGTGATGCATAAAACAAGGGTTTCAAATTAGATCAGATACCGTTCCATACACCCAATATGTAATAGACAAGACCTACTCCTTGCTCAGTGAACTGGACTCAACACCCCCTATTCACCGCACAAGTATATATCTGACAAGTGAGAATCTTAAAACCTATGTATTGATATCCCCCTGGAAGTGTGTCAAGAGGGTGTAAAGCCGCATAAACACAGCCGTGAAAAGCAGCTAAACCCCATTATAAAAATAAATTACTTGTAGAAACCCGTAAAACAAAGACAGTGAAAGAGAGAGAAATTCTTACACAATTCGTTCAGGGGCTGTGATGCAACCTGGATTGAAAATATCTAGACCCACAGTTGGATGAGACCTAAGGGTGGACACTCCTGGGGCTGACAGGTTTGGTGAGGTTGGGAGAGCAAACACAGACCCTTTAAGGTAATACTGCGTGGTACCCATCCCATGGGTCCCAAATCTCCAGTTTTAAGGGCATCTTCCTGCATTGAAAACATGCATGAGAAACCCAGAAGATGGTACACCATGTGATCGGGAAAGGTTTCTAAAACGCACCTCATTTCTCATCCCCTTTTTGCTCGGGTTCACCATTCCAGCTACTTTACTAGCAATCTCCCTACTTGGAGAATCAACACCTTTTACCTCCTGTTCTGTACAGGTTGCAATTTGTCCTGAGGATGAAAGGGAAGAGGGGCAACCAATGAGAGACTAGATGTAGGTGTTGGAACAGGCACAGGTCACTCTATTTTCCCATCAGGAAGAAGAATTAAGCACAGGCTCAGCCTGCCGCCGGGAAGCAGAATAGTGCCTGAGGCAATCCCGCGCTTCTGCGGCCAGCTCCGAAAAAAGCCAGTTGAAAAATGGAGCACATGGGCACTGCAATTCACAAACCTGCAGAGTTATAAATGATAACTCTCGTCCACAAATATATTGAGGGAAGGCAACGAAGAGGATTTGAAAGCAAGGCAGAGTTGCAGGAAACAGGTTTCAGGAGGTAGATTCGAATCGCCTTTAAAGCACATGAAAAGCGGTAAAACGTCGACAATGATGCCCTTGGCCAAAAAGGGCGTATGCGTTTTTTCCTGAATATATTCAGGAAAAAACGCATACGCCCTTTTTGGCCAACCAAGCAACCTGGAAAGGCAAATCAGCGCTACAAAGAAGTCTCGCTTCCCATCGGTCAAAAGGGCCATGCTGAAAAAAGTGTCAAAACCACAAATGCAGGACAGGCCATGGAGAAATAGGAGCCTTGCTACGCTGATGGGCGGGATGTAAATTGGCAACAGCCACTCTGGAGAAGTGTACGGTGTGTCCTGAAACATCGAAAAAACACAGCTTAGGGAGCATAGGGCACTTCCACTCATGGGCGTATAAATTGGGAAAATTAAAAATCAGCAAGACACAGGCACCCCAAAGTTTACGGCTGCTCTGTTGACAAGAACCTCCACTTCATGACACCTTAAATATCCCAGGAAAGAGAAAAATGGATAAAGAAGTTGTGGTCCTTATGTACAATGGAATATCACTCAGCCATGAAATCAATGTCATAAGGCTAGTAGCAGCATGATGAGTGGATTTAGGTACGACGACTCTAAGTGAAATAAGTCACACAGAAAAAGACACATATCAAAAGATATCACTTATAGAGGGATGTAAAAACCGCTACACTTGAACTGAATTACAAATCAGAACAGAGTCACCCATTTTGAAAACACACTATGGCTGCTTAACGGGAAAGGTGAGGTGGGGTGATGCATAAAACAAGGGTTTCAAATTAGCTCTGATACCGTTCCATACACCCAATATGTAATAGAGAAGACCTACTCCTTGCTCAGTGAACTGGACTCAACACCCCGTATTCACCGCACAAGAATATATCTTACTAGTGAGAATCTTAAAACCTATGTATTGATATCTCTCTGGAAGTGAGTCAAGAGGGTGTAAAGCTGCATAAACACAGCCGTGAAAAGCAGCTAAACCCCATTATAAAAATAAATTATTTTTAAAAACGCATGAAACAAAGACAGTAAAAGAGAGAGAAATTCTTACAAAATTCATTCATGGGCTGTGACGCAACCTGGGTTGACCATATCTAGACCCGCAGCTGGATGAGACATAAGGGTGGACACTCTTGGGGCTGAGAGGTTTGGTGAGGTTGGGTGAGCCATCGCAGACCCTTTAAAGTAATACTGCGTGGTACCCATCCCATGGGTCCCAAATCTCTAGGTTCAAGGGCATCTTCGTACATCGAAAACTTGCATGAGGAACCCAGAAGATGGTACAGCGTGTGAATTTGAAAGGATTCTAAAACGCACCTCATTTCTCATCTCCTTGTGCTCGGGTTCGCCATTCCAGCTACTTTACTAGCAATCTCCCTACTTGGAGAATCAGCACATTTAACCTCCTGTTCCCTACAGGTTGCAATTTGTCCTGAGGATGAACGGGAAGAGGGGCAAACAATGAGAGACTAGATCTAGGTGTTGGGACAGGCACAGGTCACTCTATTTTCCCATCAGGAAGAAGAATTAACCACAGGCTCAGCCTGCCGCCCGGAACCAGAATAGGGCCTGAGGCAATCCCGCGCTTCTGCGGCCAGCTCCCAAAAAAGCCAGTTGAAAAATGGAGCACATGGGCACTGCAATTCACAAACCTGCAGAGTTATAAATGATAAATCTCGTCCACAAATATATTGAGGGAACGCAACGAAGAGGATTTGAAAGCAAGGCAGAGTTGCAGGAAACAGGTTTCAGGAGGTAGATTCGAATCGCCTTTAAAGCACATGAAAAGCGGCAAAACGTCGACAATGATGCCCTTGGCCAAAAAGGGCGTATGCGTTTTTTCCTGAATATATTCAGGAAAAAACGCATACGCCCTTTTTGGCCAACCAAGCAACCTGGAAAGGCAAATCAGCGCTACAAAGAAGTCTCGCTTCCCATCGGTCCAAAGGGCCATGCTGAAAAAAGTGTCAAAACCACAAATGCAGGACAGTCCATGGAGAAATAGGGGCCTTGCTACGCTGATGGGCGGGATGTAAATTGCCAACAGCCACTCTGGAAAAGTGTACGGTGTGTCCTGAAACATCGAGAAAACACAGCTTAGGGAGCATAGGGCACGTCCACTCATGGGCGTATAAATTGGGAAAACTAAAAATCAGCAAGACTCAGGCACCCCAAAGTTTAGGCCTGCTCTGTTGACAAGAACCTCCACTTCAGAAAACCTTAAATATCCCAGGAAAGAGAAAAATGGATAAAGAAGTTGTGGTCCTTATGTACAATGGAATATCACTCAGCCATGAAATCAATGTCATAAGGCTAGTAGCAGCATGATGAGTGGATTTAGGTACGACGACTCTAAGTGAAATAAGTCACACAGAAAAAGACACTTATCAAAAGCTATCACTTATAAAGGGAATGTAAAAACCGCTACACTTGAATTGAATTACAAATCAGAACAGAGTCACACATTTAGAAAACACACTATGGCTGCTTAACGGGAAAGGTGATGTGCGGTGATGCATAAAACAAGGGTTTCAAATTATCTCAGATACCGTTCCATACACCCAATAAGTAATAGAAAAGACCTACTCCTTGCTCAGTGAACTGGACTCAACACCCCCTATTCACCGCACAAGAATATATCTGACTAGTGAGAATCTTAAAACCTATGTATTGATATCTCTCTGGAAGTGAGTCAAGTGGGTGTAAAGCCGCATAAACACAGCCATGAAAAGCACCTAAACCCCATTATAAAAATAAATTACTTTTAAAAACCCGTAAAACAAAGACAGTGAAAGAGAGAGAAATTCTTACAAAATTCCTTCAGGGGCTGTGACGCAACCTGGGTTGAACATATCTAGACCCACAGTTGGATGAGACCTAAGGGTGGACACTCTTGGGGCTGAGAGGTTTGGTGACGTTGGGTGAGCAAACGTAGACCCCTTAAAGTAATACTGTGTGGTACCCATCCCATGGGTCCTAAATCTCCAGGTTCAAGGGCATCTTCCTACATCGAAAACACGCATGGGAAACCTAGATGATGGTACACCGTCTGATCGGGAAAGGTTTCTGAAACGCACCTCATTTCTCATCTCCTTGTGCTCGGGTTCGCCATTCCAGCTACTTTACTAGCAATCTCCCTACTTGGAGAATCAGCACCTTTAACCTCCTGTTCCATACAGGTTGCAATTTGTCCTAAGGATGAATGGGAAGAGGGGCAACCAATGAGAGACTACATCTAGGTGTTGGGACAGGCACAGGTCACTCTATTTTCCCATCAGGAAGAAGAATTAACCACAGGCTCAGCCTACCGCCCGGAACCAGAATAGGGCCTGAGGCAATCCCGTGCTTCTGCGGCCAGCTCCCAAAAAAGCCAGTTGAAAAATGGAGCACATGGGCACTGCAATTCACAACCCTGCAGAGTTATAAATGATAACTCTCGTCCACGAAGGCAACGAAGAGGATTTGAAAGCAAGGCAGAATTGCAGGAAACAGGTTTCAGGAGGTAGATTCGAATCGCTTTTAAAGCACATGAAAAGCGGCAAAACGTGGACAATGATGCCCTCGGCCAAAAAGGGCGTATGCGTTTTTTCCTGAATATATTCAGGAAAAAACGCATACGCCCTTTTTGGCCAACCAAGCAACATGGAAAAGCAAATCAGCACTACAAAGGAGTCTCGCTTCGAATCGGTCAAAAGGCCCATGCTGAAAAAAGTGTCAAAACCACAAAAGCAGGACAGGCCATGGAGAAATGGGAGCCTTGCTACACTGATGGGCGGGATGTAAATTGCCAGCAGCCACTCTGGAGAAGTGTACGGTGTGGCCTTAAACATCGAAAAAACAGAGCTTAGGGAGCATAGGGCACTTCCACTCATGGGCGTACAAATTGGGAAAACTAAAAATCAGCAAGACACAGGCACCCCAAAGTTTAGGGCTGCTCTGTTGACAAGAACCTCCACTTCATGACACCTTAAATATCCCAGGAAAGTGAAAAATGGATAAAGAAGTTGTGGTCCTTATGTACAATGGAATATCACTCAGCCATGAAATCAATGTCATAAGGCTAGTAGCAGCATGATGAGTGGATTTAGGTACGACGACTCTAAGTGAAATAAGTCACACAGAAAAAGACACTTATCATAAGCTATCACGTATAGAGGGAATGTAAAAACTGCTACACTTGAACTGAATTACAAAAGAGAACAGAGTCACACGTTTAGAAAACACACTATGGCTGCTTAACGGGAAAGATGAGGTGGTGTGATGCATAAAACAAGGATTTCAAATTAGCTCAGATACCGTTCCATACACCCAATATGTAATAGACAAGACCTACTCCTTGCTCAGTGAACTGGACTCAACACCCCCTATTCACCGTACAAGAATATATCTGACTAGTGAGAATCTTAAAACCTATGTATTGATATCTCTCTGGAAGTGAGTCAAGTGTGTGTAAAGCCGCATAAACACAGCCGTGAAAAGCAGCTAAACCCCATTATAAAAATAAATTAGTTTTAAAAACCCATGAAACAAAGACAGTGAAAGAGAGAGAAATTCTTACAAAATTCATTCAGGGGCTGTGACGCAACCTGGATTGACCATATCTAGAGCCACAGCTGGATGAGACATAGGGTGGACACTCTTGGGGCTGAGAGGTTTGGTGAGGTTGGGTGAGCCAACACAGACCCTTTAAGGTAATACTGCGTGGTACCCATCCCATGGGTCCCAAATCTCCAGGTTCAAGGGCATCTTCCTTCATCGAAAACTTGCATGAGGAACCCAGAAGATGGTACACCGTGTGATTTTGAAAGGTTTCTAAAACGCACCTCATTTCTCATCTCCTTGTGCTCGGGTTCGCCATTCCAGCTATTTTACTAGCAATCACCCTACTTGGAGAATCAGCACCTTTACCCTCCTGTTCCGTACAGGTTGCAATTTGTCCTGAGGATGAACGGGAAGAGGGGCAGCCAATGAGAGACTAGATCTAGGTGTTGGGACAGGCACAGGTCACTCTATTTTCTCATCAGGAAGAAGAAATAACCACAGGCTCAGCCTGCCACCCGGAACCAGAATAGGGCCTGAGGCAATCCCGCGCTTCTGCGGCCAGCTCCCAAAAAAGCCAGTTGAAAAACGGAGCACATGGGCACTGCAATTCACAACCCTGCAGAGGTATAAATGATAACTCTCGTCCACAAATATATTGAGGGAACGCAACGAAGAGGATTTGAAAGCAAGGCAGAATTGCAGGAAACAGGTTTCAGGAGGTAGATTCGAATCGCCTTTAAAGCACATGAAAAGCGGCAAAACGTGGACAATGATGCCCTTGGCCAAAAAGGGCGTATGCGTTTTTTCCTGAATATATTCAGGAAAAAACGCATACGCCCTTTTTGGCCAACCAAGCAACATGGAAAGGCAAATCAGCACTACAAAGGAGTCTCCCTTCGAATCGGTCAAAAGGGCCATGCTGAAAAAAGTGTCAAAACCACAAAAGCAGGACAGGCCATGGAGAAATGGGAGCCTTGCTACACTGATGGGCGGGATGTAAATTGCCAGCAGCCACTCTGGAGAAGTGTACGGTGTGGCCTTAAACATCGAAAAAACACAGCTTAGGGAGCATAGGGCACTTCCACTCATGGGCGTATAAATTGGGAAAACTAAAAATCAGCAAGACACAGGCACCCCAAAGTTTAGGGCTGCTCTGTTGACAAGAACCTCCACTTCATGACACCTTAAATATCCCAGGAAAGAGAAAAATGGATAAAGAAGTTGCGGTCCTTATGTACAATGGAATATCACTCAGCCATGAAATCAATGTCATAAGGCTAGTAGCAGCATGATGAGTGGATTTAGGTACGACGACTCTAAGTGAAATAAGTCACACAGAAAAAGACACTTATCATAATCTATCACGTATAGAGGGAATGTAAAAACTGCTACACTTGAACTGAATTACAAAAGAGAACAGAGTCACACGTTTAGAAAACACATTATGGCTGCTTAACGGGAAAGGTGAGGTGGTGTGATGCATAAAACAAGGGTTTCAAATTAGCTCAGATACCGTTCCATACACCCAATATGTAATAGACAAGACCTACTCCTTGCTCAGTGAACTGGACTCAACACCCCCTATTCACCGCACAAGAATATATGTGACTAGTAAGAATCTTAAAACCTATGTATTGATATCTCTCTGGAAGTGTGTCAAGTGTGTGTAAAGCCGCATAAACACAGCCGTGAAAAGCAGCTAAACCCCATTATAAAAATAAATTAGTTTTAAAAACCCGTGAAACAAAGACAGTGAAAGAGACAGAAATTCTTACAAAATTCATTCAGGGGCTGTGACGCAACCTGGATTGACCATATCTAGACCCACAGCTGGATGAGACATAAGGGTGGACATTCTTGGGGCTGAGAGGTTTGGTGAGGTTGGGTGAGCCAACACAGAACCTTTAAGGTAATACTGCGTGGGACCCATCCCATGGGTCCCAAATCTCCAGGTTCAAGGGCATCTTCCTACATCGAAAACTTGCATGAGGAACCCAGAAGATGGTACACCGTGTGATTTTGAAAGGTTTCTAAAACGCACCTCATTTCTCATCTCCTTGTGCTCGGGTTCGCCATTCCAGCTACTTCACTAGCAATCTCCCTACTTGGAGAATCAGCACCTTTAACCTCCTGTTCCGTACAGGTTGCAATTTGTCCTGAGGATGAACGGGAAGAGGGGCAGCCAATGAGAGACTAGATCTAGGTGTTGGGACAGGCACAGGTCACTCTATTTTCTCATCAGGAAGAAGAAATAACCACAGGCTCAGCCTGCCACCCGGAACCAGAATAGGGCCTGAGGCAATCCCGCGCTTCTGCGGCCAGCTCCCAAAAAAGCCAGTTGAAAAATGGAGCACATGGGCACTGCAATTCACAACCCTGCAGAGTTATAAATGATAACTCTCGTCCACGAAGGCAACGAAGAGGATGTGAAAGCAAGGCAGAATTGCAGGAAACAGGTTTCAGGAGGTAGATTCGAATCGCTTTTAAAGCACATGAAAAGCGGCAAAACGTGGACAATGATGCCCTCGGCCAAAAAGGGCGTATGCGTTTTTTCCTGAATATATTCAGGAAAAAACGCATACGCCCTTTTTGGCCAACCAAGCAACATGGAAAAGCAAATCAGCACTACAAAGGAGTCTCGCTTCGAATCGGTCAAAAGGCCCATGCTGAAAGAAGTGTCAAAACCACAAAAGCAGGACAGGCCATGGAGAAATGGGAGCCTTGCTACACTGATGGGCGGGATGTAAATTGCCAGCAGCCACTCTGGAGAAGTGTACGGTGTGGCCTTAAGCATCGAAAAAACAGAGCTTAGGGAGCATAGGGCACTTCCACTCATGGGCGTACAAATTGGGAAAACTAAAAATCAGCAAGACACAGGCACCCCAAAGTTTAGGGCTGCTCTGTTGACAAGAACCTCCACTTCATGACACCTTAAATATCCCAGGAAAGTGAAAAATGGATAAAGAAGTTGTGGTCCTTATGTACAATGGAATATCACTCAGCCATGAAATCAATGTCATAAGGCTAGTAGCAGCATGATGAGTGGATTTAGGTACGACGACTCTAAGTGAAATAAGTCACACAGAAAAAGACACTTATCATAAGCTATCACGTATAGAGGGAATGTAAAAACTGCTACACTTGAACTGAATTACAAAAGAGAACAGAGTCACACGTTTAGAAAACACACTATGGCTGCTTAACGGGAAAGATGAGGTGGTGTGATGCATAAAACAAGGATTTCAAATTAGCTCAGATACCGTTCCATACACCCAATATGTAATAGACAAGACCTACTCCTTGCTCAGTGAACTGGACTCAACACCCCCTATTCACCGTACAAGAATATATCTGACTAGTGAGAATCTTAAAACCTATGTATTGATATCTCTCTGGAAGTGAGTCAAGTGTGTGTAAAGCCGCATAAACACAGCCGTGAAAAGCAGCTAAACCCCATTATAAAAATAAATTAGTTTTAAAAACCCATGAAACAAAGACAGTGAAAGAGAGAGAAATTCTTACAAAATTCATTCAGGGGCTGTGATGCAACCTGGATTGACCATATCTAGACCCACAGCTGGATGAGACATAGGGTGGACACTCTTGGGGCTGAGAGGTTTGGTGAGGTTGGGTGAGCCAACACAGACCCTTTAAGGTAATACTGCGTGGTACCCATCCCATGGGTCCCAAATCTCCAGGTTCAAGGGCATCTTCCTTCATCGAAAACTTGCATGAGGAACCCAGAAGATGGTACACCGTGTGATTTTGAAAGGTTTCTAAAACGCACCTCATTTCTCATCTCCTTGTGCTCGGGTTCGCCATTCCAGCTATTTTACTAGCAATCACCCTACTTGGAGAATCAGCACCTTTAACCTCCTGTTCCCTACAGGTTGCAATTTGTCCTGAGGATGAACGGGAAGAGGGGCAACCAATGAGAGACTAGATCTAGGTGTTGGGACAGGCACAGGTCACTCTATTTTCCCATCAGGAAAAAGAAATAACCACAGGCTCAGCCTGCCACCCAGAACCAGCATAGGGCCTGAGGCATACCCGCGCTTTTGCGGCCAGCTCCCAAAAAAGCGAGTTGAAAAATGGAGCTCAGGGGCACTGCAATTCACAAACCTGCAGAGTTATAAATGATAAGTATCGTCCAAAAATATATTGAGGGAAGGCAACGAAGAGGATTTGAAAGCAAGGCAGAATTGCAGGAAACAGATTTCAGGAGGTAGATTCGAATCGCCTTTAAAGCACATGAAAATCGGCCAAAAGTGGACAATGATGCCCTTGGGCAAAAAGGGCGTATGCGTTTTTTCCTGAATATATTCAGGAAAAAAAGCATACGCCCTTTTTGGCCAACCAAGCAACCTGGAAAGGCAAATCAGCGCTACAAAGAAGTCTCGCTTCCCATCCATCAAAAGGGCCATGCTGATTAAAGTGTCAAAACCACAAATGCAGGACAGGCCATGGAGAAATTGGAGCCTTGCTACGCTGATGGGCGGGATATAAATTGCGAACAGCCACTCTGGAGAAGTGTACGGTGTGCCCTGAAACATCGAAAAAACACAGTTTAGGGAGCATATGGCACTTCCACTCATGGGCGTATAAATTGGGAAAACTAAAAATCAGCAAGACACAGGCACCCCAAAGTTTCGGGCTGCTCTGTTGACAAGAACCTCCACTTCATGACACCTTAAATATCCCAGGAAAGAGAAAAATGGATAAAGAAGTTGTGGTCCTTATGTACAATGGAATATCACTCAGACATGAAATCAATGTCATAAGGCTAGTAGCAGCATGATGGGTGGATTTAGGTATGACGACTCTAAGGGAAATAAGTCACACAGAAAAAGAGACTTATCGTAAGCTATCACTTATAGAGGGAATGTAAAAACTGCTACACTTGAACTGAATTACAAAACAGAACAGAGTCACACGTTTAGAAAACACACTATGGCTGCTTAACGGGAAAGGTGAGGTGGGGTGATGCATAAAACAAGGGTTTCAAATTAGCTCAGATACCGTTCCATACACCCAATATGTAATAGACAAGACCTACTCCTTGCTCAGTGAACTGGACTCAACACCCCCTATTCACCGCACAAGTATATATCTGACTAGTAAGAATCTTAAAACCTATGTATTGATATCTGTCTGGAAGTGTGTCAATTGGGTGTAAAGCCGCATAAAAAGAGCCGTGAAAAGCAGCTAAACCCCATTATAAAAATAAATTAGTTTTAAAAACCCATGAAACAAAGACAGTGAAAGAGAGAGAAATTCTTACAAAATTCATTCAGTGGCTGTGACGCAACCTGGATTGACCATATCTAGAGCCACAGCTGGATGAGACATAAGGGTGGACACTCTTGGGGCTGAGAGGTTTGGTGAGGTTGGGTGAGCAAACGCAGACCCTTTAAAGTAATACTGTGTGGTACCCATCCCATGGGTCCCAAATCTCCAGGTTCAAGGGCATCTTCCTACATCGAAAACATGCATGAGAAACCTAGAAGATGGTACACCGTCTGAACGGGAAAGGTTTCTGAAACGCACCTCATTTCTCATCTCCTTGTGCTCGGGTTCGCCATTCCAGCTTCTTAACTAGTAATCTCCCTAGTTGGAGAAACAGCACCTTTAACCTCCTGTTCCATACAGGTTGCACTTTGTCCTGAGGATGAACGGGAAGAGGGGCAACCAATGAGAGACTAGATCTAGGTGTTGGGACAGGCACAGGTCACTCTATTTTCACATCAGGAAGAAGAATTAACCACAGGCTCAGCCTGCCGCCAGGAACCAGAATAGGGCCTGAGGCAATCCCGCGCTTCTGCGGCCACCTCCCAAGAAAGCCAGTTGAAAAATGGAGCACATGGGTACTGCAATTCACAAACCTGCAGAGTTATAAATGATAACTCTCGTCCACAAATATATTGAGGGAAGGCAACGAAGAGCATTTGAAAGCAAGGCAGAATTGCAGGAAACTGGTTTCAGGAGGTAGATTCGAATCGGCTTTAAAGCACATGAAAAGCGGCAAAACATCGACAATGATGCCCTTGGCCAAAAAGGGCGTATGCGTTTTTTCCTGAATATATTCAGGAAAAAACGCATACGCCCTTTTTGGCCAACCAAGCAACCTGGAAAGGCAAATCAGCGCTACAAAGAAGTCTCGCTTCCCATCGGTCAAAAGGACCATGCTGAAAAATGTGTCAAAACCACAAAAGCAGGACGGGCCATGGAGAAATGGGAGCCTTGCTACGCTGATGGGCGGGACGTAAATTGCCAGCAACTACTCTGGAGAAGTGTACGGTGTGGCCTTAAACATCGAAAAAACACAGCTTATGGAGCATAGGGCACTTCCACTCATGGGCGTATAAATTGGGAAAATTAAAAATCAGCAAGACACAGGCAAACCAAAGTTTAGGGCTGCTCTGTTGACAAGAACCTCCACTTCATGACACCTTAAATATCCCAGGAAAGAGAAAAATGGATAAAGAAGTTGTGGTCCTTATGTACAATGGAATATCACTCAGCCATGAAATCAATGTTATAAGGCTAGAAGCAGCATGATGAGTGGATTTAGGTACGATGACTCTAAGTGAAATAAGTCACACCGAAATAGACACTTATCATAAGCTATCACTTATAGAGGGAATGTAAAAACTGCTACACTTGAACTGAATTACAAAAGAGAAAAGAGTCACAGGTTTAGAAAACACACTATGGCTGCTTAACGGGAAAGGTGAGGTGGTGTGATGCATAAAACAAGGGTTTCAAATTAGCTCAGATACCGTTCCATACACCGAATATGTAATAGACAAGACCTACTCCTTGCTCAGTGAACTGGACTCAACACCCCCTATTCACCACACAAGTATATATCTGACTAGTAAGAATCTTAAAACCTATGTATTGATATCTGTCTGGAAGTGAGTCAAGTGGGTGTAAAGCCGCATAAACACAGCCGTGAAAAGCAGCTAAACCCCATTATAAAAATAAATTACTTGTAAAAACCCGTAAAACAAAGACAGTGAAAGAAGAGAAATTCTTACACAATTCGTTCAGGGGTTGTGATGCAACCTGGATTGACCATATCTAGACCCACAGCTGGATGAGACCTAAGGGTGGACACTCTTGGGGCTGACAGGTTTGGTGAGGTTGGGTGAGCAAACGCAGACCCTTTAAAATAATACTGTGTGGTACCCATCCCATGGGTCCCAAATCTCCAGTTTCAAGGGCATCTTCCTGCATCGAAAACATGCATGAGAAACCCAGAAGATGGTACACCGTGTGATCGGGAAAGGTTTCTAAAACGCACCTCATTTCTCATCTCCTTGTGCTCGGGTTCGCCATTCCAGATACTTTACTAGCAATCTCCCTTCTTGGAGAAAAAGCACCTTTAACCTCCTGATCTGTACAGGTTGCAATTTGTCCTGAGGAAGAACGGGAAGAGGGGCAACCAATGAGAGACTAGATCTAGGTGTTGGGACAGGCACAGGTCACTCTATTTTCCCGTCAGGAAGAAGAATTAACCACAGGCTCAGCCTGCCGCCGGGAACCAGAATAGGGCCTGAGGCAATCCCGCGCTTCTGCGGCCAGCTCCCAAAAAAGCCAGTTGAAAAATGGAGCACATGGGCACTGCAATTCACAAACCTGCAGAGTTATAAATGATAACTCTCGTCCACAAATATATTGAGGGAAGGCAACGAAGAGGATTTGAAAGCAAGGCAGAATTGCAGGAAACAGGTTTCAGGAGGTAGATTCGAATCGGCTTTAAAGCACATGAAAAGCGGCAAAACGTCGACAATGATGCCCTTGGCCAAAAAGGGCGTATGCGTTTTTTCCTGAATATATTCAGGAAAAAACGCATACGCCCTCTTTGGCCAAACAAGCAACCTGGAAAGGCAAATCAGCGCTACAAAGAAGTCTCGCTTCCCATCGGTCAAAAGGGTCATGCTGCAAAAAGTGTCAAAACCAGAAATGCAGAACAGGCCATGGAGAAATGGCAGCCTTGCTACGCTGATGGGTGCGATGTAAATTGTCAGCAGCCACTCTGGAGAAGTGTACGGTGTGTCCTGAAACATCGAAAAAACACAGCTTAGGGAGCATAGGGCACGTCCACTCATGGGCATATAAATTGGGAAAACTAAAAATCAGCAAGACAGAGGCACCCCAAAGTTTAGGGCTGCTCTGTTGACAAGGACCTCCACTTCATGACACCTTAAATATCCCAGGAAAGAGAAAAATGGATAAAGAAGTTGTGGTCCTTATGTACAATGGAATATCACTCAGACATGAAATCAATGTCATAAGGCAAGTAGAAGCAAGATGAGTGGACATAGGTACGACGATTCTAAGTGAAATAAGTCACACAGAAAAAGACACTTATCATAAGCTATCACTTATAGAGGGAATGTAAAAACCGCTACACTTGAACTGAATTACAAAACAGAACAGACTCACACGTTCAGAAAACACACTATGGCTGCTTAACAGGAAAGGCCAGGTGGGGTGATGCATAAAACAAGGGTTTTATATTCGCTCAGATACCGTTCCATACACCCAATATGTAATAGACAAGACCTACTCCTTGCTCAGTGAACTGGACTCAACACCCCCTATTCACCGCACAAGAATATATGTGACTAGTAAGAATCTTAAAACCTATGTATTGATATCTCTCTGGAAGTGAGTCAAGTGAGTGTAAATCCGCATAAACACAGCCGTGAAAAGCAGCTAAACCCCATTATAAAAATAAATTACTTTTAAAAACCCGTAAAACAAAGACAGTGAAAGAGAGAGAAATTCTTACAAAATTCGTTCAGAGGCTGTGATGCAACCTGGATTGACCATATCGAGACCCACAGCTGGATGAGACATAAGGGTGGACACTCTTGGGGATGAGAGGTTTGGTGAGGTTGGGTGAGCAAACGCAGACCCTTTAAAGTAATACTGTGTGGTACCCATCCCAAGGTCCCAAATGTCCAGGTTCAAGGGAATCTTCCTACATCGAAAACATGCATGAGAATCCTAGAAGATGGTACACCGTCTGAACGGGAAAGGTTTCTGAAACGCACCTCATTTCTCATCTCCTTGTGCTCGGGTTCCCCATTCCAGCTTCTTAACTAGTAATCTCCCTACTTGGAGAAACAGCAACTTTAACCTCCTGTTCCATACAGGTTGCACTTTGTCCTGAGGATGAACGGGAAGAGGGGCAACCAATGAGAGACTAGATCTAGGTGTTGGGACAGGCACAGGTCACTGTATTTTCACATCAGGAAGAAGAATTAACCACAGGCTCAGCCTGCCGCCAGGAACCAGAATAGGGCCTGAGGCAATCCCGCGCTTCTGCGGCCACCTCCCAAAAAAGCCAGTTGAAAAATGGAGCACATGGGTACTGCAATTCACACACCTGCAGAGTTATAAATGATAACTCTCGTCCACAAATATATTGAGGGAAGGCAACGAAGAGCATTTGAAAGCTAGGCAGAATTGCAGGAAACTGGTTTCAGGAGGTAGATTCGAATCGGCTTTAAAGCACATGAAAAGCGGCAAATCGTTGACAATGATGCCCTTGGCCAAAAAGGGCGTATGCGTTTTTTCCTGAATATATTCAGGAAAAAACGCATACGCCCTTTTAGGCCAACCAAGCAACATGGAAAGGCAAATCAGCACTACAAAGGAGTCTCGCTTCGAATCGGTCAAAAGGGCCAAGCTGAAAAATGTGTCAAAACCACAAAAGCAGGACAGGCCATGGAGAAATGGGAGCCTTGCTACACTGATGGGCGGGATGTAAATTGCCAGCAGCCACTCTGGAGAAGTGTACGGTGTGTCCTGAAACATCGAAAAAACACAGCTTAGGGAGCATAGGGCACTTCCACTCATGGGCGTATAAATTGGGAAAACTAAAAATCAGCAAGACACAGGCACCCCAACGTTTAGGGCTGCTCTGTTGACAAGAACCTCCACTTCATGACACCTTAAATATCCCAGGAAAGAGAAAAATGGATAAAGAAGTTGCGGTCCTTATGTACAATGGAATATCACTCAGCCATGAAATCAATGTCATAAGGCTAGTAGCAGCATGATGAGTGGATTTAGGTATGACGACTCTAAGTGAAATAAGTCACACAGAAAAAGACACTTATCATAAGCTATCACGTATAGAGGGAATGTAAAAACTGCTACACTTGAACTGAATTACAAAAGAGAAGAGTCACACGTTTAGAAAACACACTATGGCTGCTTAACGGGAAAGGTGAGGTGGTGTGATGCATAAAACAAGGGTTTCAAATTAGCTCAGATACCGTTCCATACACCCAATATGTAATAGACAAGACCTACTCCTTGCTCAGTGAACTGGACTCAACACCCCCTATGCACCGCACAAGAATATATGTGACTAGTAAGAATCTTAAAACCTATGTATTGATATCTCTCTGGAAGTGTGTCAAGTGTGTGTAAAGCCGCATAAACACAGCCGTGAAAAGCAGCTAAACCCCATTATAAAAATAAATTAGTTTTAAAAACCCATGAAACAAAGACAGTGAAAGAGACAGAAATTCTTACAAAATTCATTCAGGGGCTGTGACGCAACCTGGATTGACCATATCTAGACCCACAGCTGGATGAGACATAAGGGTGGACATTCTTGGGGCTGAGAGGTTTGGTGAGGTTGGGTGAGCCAACACAGACCCTTTAAGGTAATACTGCGTGGTACCCATCCCATGGGTCCCAAATCTCCAGGTTCAAGGGCATCTTCCTACATCGAAAACTTGCATGAGGAACCCAGAAGATGGTACACCGTGTGATTTTGAAAGGTTTCTAAAACGCACCTCATTTCTCATCTCCTTGTGCTCAGGTTCGCCATTCCAGGTACTTCACTAGCAATCTCCCTACTTGGAGAATCAGCACCTTTAACCTCCTGTTCCGTACAGGTTTCAATTTGTCTTGAGGATGAACGGGAAGAGGGACAGCCAATGAGAGACTAGATCTAGGTGTTGGAACAGGCACAGGTCACTCTATTTTCTCATCAGGAAGAAGAAATAACCACAGGCTCAGCCTGCCACCCGGAACCAGAATAGGGCCTGAGGCAATCCCGCGCTTCTGCGGCCAGCTCCCAAAAAAGCCAGTTGAAAAACGGAGCACATGGGCACTGCAATTCACAACCCTGCAGAGTTATAAATGATAACTCTCGTCCACAAATATATTGAGGGAAGGCAACGAAGAGGATTTGAAAGCAAGGCAGAATTGCAGGAAACAGGTTTCAGGAGGTAGATTCGAATCGCCTTTAAAGCACATGAAAAGCGGCAAAACGTGGACAATGATGCCCTTGGCCAAAAAGGGCGTATGCGTTTTTTCCTGAATATATTTAGGAAAAAACGCATACGCCCTTTTTGGCCAACCAAGCAACATGGAAAAGCAAATCAGCACTACAAAGGAGTCTCGCTTCGAATCGGTCAAAAGGCCCATGCTGAAAAAAGTGTCAAAACCACAAAAGCAGGACAGGCCATGGAGAAATGGGAGCCTTGCTACACTGATGGGCGGGATGTAAATTGCCAGCAGCCACTCTGGAGAAGTGTACGGTGTGGCCTTAAACATCGAAAAAACACAGCTTAGGGAGCATAGGGCACTTCCACTCATGGGCGTATAAATTGGGAAAACTAAAAATCAGCAAGACACAGGCACCCCAA
The DNA here is from genome assembly GCF_028021215.1 of Eschrichtius robustus. NCBI lineage: Eukaryota > Metazoa > Chordata > Mammalia > Artiodactyla > Eschrichtiidae > Eschrichtius > Eschrichtius robustus. Next base: position 491,441 of record NW_027175288.1, on the reverse strand, counting down.
AGTTTAGGGCTGCTCTGTTGACAAGAACCTCCACTTCATGACACCTTAAATATCCCAGGAAAGTGAAAAATGGATAAAGAAGTTGTGGTCCTTATGTACAATGGAATATCACTCAGCCATGAAATCAATGTCATAAGGCTAGTAGCAGCATGATGAGTGGATTTAGGTACGACGACTCTAAGTGAAATAAGTCACACAGAAAAAGACACTTATCATAAGCTATCACGTATAGAGGGAATGTATAAACTGCTACACTTGAACTGAATTACAAAAGAGAAGAGTCACACGTTTAGAAAACACACTATGGCTGCTTAACGGGAAAGGTGAGGTGGTGTGATGCATAAAACAAGGGTTTCAAATTAGCTCAGATACCGTTCCATACACCCAATATGTAATAGACAAGACCTACTCCTTGCTCAGTGAACTGGACTCAACACCCCCTATGCACCGCACAAGAATATATGTGACTAGTAAGAATCTTAAAACCTATGTATTGATATCTCTCTGGAAGTGTGTCAAGTGTGTGTAAAGCCGCATAAACACAGCCGTGAAAAGCAGCTAAACCCCATTATAAAAATAAATTAGTTTTAAAAACCCATGAAACAAAGACAGTGAAAGAGACAGAAATTCTTACAAAATTCATTCAGGGGCTGTGACGCAACCTGGATTGACCATATCTAGACCCACAGCTGGATGAGACATAAGGGTGGACATTCTTGGGGCTGAGAGGTTTGGTGAGGTTGGGTGAGCCAACACAGACCCTTTAAGGTAATACTGCGTGGTACCCATCCCATGGGTCCCAAATCTCCAGGTTCAAGGGCATCTTCCTACATCGAAAACTTGCATGAGGAACCCAGAAGATGGTACACCGTGTGATTTTGAAAGGTTTCTAAAACGCACCTCATTTCTCATCTCCTTGTGCTCAGGTTCGCCATTCCAGGTACTTCACTAGCAATCTCCCTACTTGGAGAATCAGCACCTTTAACCTCCTGTTCCGTACAGGTTTCAATTTGTCTTGAGGATGAACGGGAAGAGGGACAGCCAATGAGAGACTAGATCTAGGTGTTGGAACAGGCACAGGTCACTCTATTTTCTCATCAGGAAGAAGAAATAACCACAGGCTCAGCCTGCCACCCGGAACCAGAATAGGGCCTGAGGCAATCCCGCGCTTCTGCGGCCAGCTCCCAAAAAAGCCAGTTGAAAAACGGAGCACATGGGCACTGCAATTCACAACCCTGCAGAGTTATAAATGATAACTCTCGTCCACAAATATATTGAGGGAAGGCAACGAAGAGGATTTGAAAGCAAGGCAGAATTGCAGGAAACAGGTTTCAGGAGGTAGATTCGAATCGCCTTTAAAGCACATGAAAAGCGGCAAAACGTGGACAATGATGCCCTTGGCCAAAAAGGGCGTATGCGTTTTTTCCTGAATATATTTAGGAAAAAACGCATACGCCCTTTTTGGCCAACCAAGCAACATGGAAAAGCAAATCAGCACTACAAAGGAGTCTCGCTTCGAATCGGTCAAAAGGCCCATGCTGAAAAAAGTGTCAAAACCACAAAAGCAGGACAGGCCATGGAGAAATGGGAGCCTTGCTACACTGATGGGCGGGATGTAAATTGCCAGCAGCCACTCTGGAGAAGTGTACGGTGTGGCCTTAAACATCGAAAAAACACAGCTTAGGGAGCATAGGGCACTTCCACTCATGGGCGTACAAATTGGGAAAACTAAAAATCAGCAAGACACAGGCACCCCAAAGTTTAGGGCTGCTCTGTTGACAAGAACCTCCACTTCATGACACCTTAAATATCCCAGGAAAGTGAAAAATGGATAAAGAAGTTGTGGTCCTTATGTACAATGGAATATCACTCAGCCATGAAATCAATGTCATAAGGCTAGTAGCAGCATGATGAGTGGATTTAGGTACGACGACTCTAAGTGAAATAAGTCACACAGAAAAAGACACTTATCATAAGCTATCACGTATAGAGGGAATGTAAAAACTGCTACACTTGAACTGAATTACAAAAGAGAACAGAGTCACACGTGTAGAAAACACACTATGGCTGCTTAACGGGAAAGATGAGGTGGTGTGATGCATAAAACAAGGATTTCAAATTAGCTCAGATACCGTTCCATACACCCAATATGTAATAGACAAGACCTACTCCTTGCTCAGTGAACTGGACTCAACACCCCCTATTCACCGCACAAGAATATATCTGACTAGTGAGAATCTTAAAACCTATGTATTGATATCTCTCCGGAAGTGAGTCAAGTGTGTGTAAAGCCGCAAAAACACAGCTGTGAAAAGCAGCTAAACCCCATTATAAAAATAAATTAGTTTTAAAAACCCATGAAACAAAGACAGTGAAAGAGAGAGAAATTCTTACAAAATTCATTCAGGGGTGTGACGCAACCTGGATTGACCATATCTAGAGCCACAGCTGGATGAGACATAGGGTGGACACTCTTGGGGCTGAGAGGTTTGGTGAGGTTGGGTGAGCCAACACAGACCCTTTAAGGTAATACTGCGTGGTACCCATCCCATGGGTCCCAAATCTCCAGGTTCAAGGGCATCTTCCTACATCGAAAACTTGCATGAGGAACCCAGAAGATGGTACACCGTGTGATTTTGAAAGGTTTCTAAAACGCACCTCATTTCTCATCTCCTTGTGCTCGGGTTCGCCATTCCAGCTATTTTAGTAGCAATCACCCTACTTGGAGAATCAGCACCTTTAACCTCCTGTTCCGTACAGGTTGCAATTTGTCCTGAGGATGAACGGGAAGAGGGGCAACCAATGAGAGACTAGATCTAGGTGTTGGGACAGGCACAGGTCACTCTATTTTCCCATCAGGAAAAAGAAATAACCACAGGCTCAGCCTGCCACCCAGAACCAGCATAGGGCCTGAGGCATACCCGCACTTTTGCGGCCAGCTCCCAAAAAAGCGAGTTGAAAAATGGAGCTCAGGGGCACTGCAATTCACAAACCTGCAGAGTTATAAATGATAAGTCTCGTCCAAAAATATATTGAGGGAAGGCAACGAAGAGGATTTGAAAGCAAGGCAGAATTGCAGGAAACAGATTTCAGGAGGTAGATTCGAATCGCCTTTAAAGCACATGAAAATCGGCCAAACGTGGACAATGATGCCCTTGGGCAAAAAGGGCGTATGCGTTTTTTCCTGAATATATTCAGGAAAAAACGCATACGCCCTTTTTGGCCAACCAAGCAACCTGGAAAGGCAAATCAGCGCTACAAAGAAGTCTCGCTTCCCATCCATCAAAAGGGCCATGCTAATTAAAGTGTCAAAACCACAAATGCAGGACAGGCCATGGAGAAATTGGAGCCTTGCTACGCTGATGGGCGGGATATAAATTGCGAACAGCCACTCTGGAGAAGTGTACGGTGTGCCCTGAAACATCGAAAAAACACAGTTTAGGGAGCATATGGCACTTCCACTCATGGGCGTATAAACTGGGAAAACTAAAAATCAGCAAGACACAGGCACCCCAAAGTTTCGGGCTGCTCTGTTGACAAGAACCTCCACTTCATGACACCTTAAATATCCCAGGAAAGAGAAAAATGGATAAAGAAGTTGTGGTCCTTATGTACAATGGAATATCACTCAGACATGAAATCAATGTCATAAGGCTAGTAGCAGCATGATGGGTGGATTTAGGTATGACGACTCTAAGGGAAATAAGTCACACAGAAAAAGAGACTTATCGTAAGCTATCACTTATAGAGGGAATGTAAAATCCGCTACACTTGAACTGAATTACAAAACAGAACATAGTCACACGTTTAGAAAACACACTATGGCTGCTTAACGGGAAAGGTGAGGTGGGGTGATGCATAAAACAAGGGTTTCAAATTCGCTCAGACACCGTTCCATACACCCAATATGTAATAGACAAGACCTACTCCTTGCTCAGTGAACTGGACTCAACACCCCCTATTCACCGCACAAGAATATATGTGACTAGTAATAATCGTAAAACCTATGTATTGATATCTCTCTGGAAGTGTGTCAATTGGGTGTAAAGCCGCATAAACACAGCCGTGAAAAGCAGGTAAACCCCATTATAAAAATAAATTAGTTTTAAAAACCCATGAAACAAAGACAGTGAAAGAGAGAGAAATTCTTACAAAATTCATTCAGTGGCTGTGACGCAACCTGGATTGACCATATCTAGAGCCACAGCTGGATGAGACATAAGGGTGGACACTCTTGGGGCTGAGAGGTTTGGTGAGGTTGGGTGAGCAAACGCAGACCCTTTAAAGTAATACTGTGTGGTACCCATCCCATGGGTCCCAAATCTCCAGTTTCAAGGGTGTCTTCCTGCATCGAAAACATGCATGAGAAACCCAGAAGATGGTACACCGTGTGATCGGGAAAGGTTTCTAAAACGCACCTCGTTTCTCATCTCCTTGTGCTCGGGTTCGCCATTCCAGATACTTTACTAGCAATCTCCCTTCTTGGAGAATCAGCACCTTTAACCTCCTGTTCTGTACAGGTTGCAATGTGTCCTGAGGATGAACGGGAAGAGGGGCAACCAATGAGAGACTAGATCTAGGTGTTGGGACAGGCACAGGTCACTCTATTTTCCCATCAGGAAGAAGAATTAAGCACAGGCTCAGCCTGCCGCCCGGAATCAGAATAGTGCCTGAGGCAATCCCGCGATTTGAGGCCAGCTCCCAAAATAGCGAGTTGAAAAATGGAGCTGAGGGGCACTGCAATTCACAAACCTGCAGAATTATAAATGATAACTCTCGTCCACAAATATATTGAGGGAAGGCAACGAAGAGGATTTGAAAGCAAGTCAGAACTGCAGGAAACAGATTTCAGGAGGTAGATTCAATTCGCCTTTAAAGCACATGAAAAGCGGCAAAACGTCGACAATGATGCCCTTGGCCAAAAAGGGCGTATGCGTTTTTTCCTGAATATATTCAGGAAAAAACGCATACGCCCTTTTTGGCCAACCAAGCAACCTGGAAAGGCAAATCAGCGCTACAAAGAAGTCTCGCTTCCCATCGGTCTAAAGGGCCATGCTGATAAAAGTGTCAAAACCACAAATGCAGGACAGGCCATGGAGAAATTGGAGCCTTGCTACGCTGATGGGCGGGATGTAAATTGCCAGCAGCCACTCTGGAGAAGTGTACGGTGTGTCCTGAAACATCGAAAAAACACAGCTTAGGGAGCATAGGGAACGTCCACTCATGGGCGTATAAATTGGGAAAAATAAAAATCAGCAAGACACAGGCACCCCAAAGTTTAGGGCTGCTCTGTTGACAAGAACCTCCACTTCATGACACCTTAAATATCCCCGGAAAGAGAAAAATGGATAAAGAAGTTGTGGTCCTTATGTACAATGGAATATCACTCAGATATGAAATCAATGTCATAAGGCAAGTAGAAGCAAGATGAGTGAACTTAGGTACGACGATTCTAAGTGAAATAAGTCACACAGAAAAAGACACTTATCATAAGCTATCACTTATAGAGGGAATGTAAAAACCGCTACAGTTGAACTGAATTACAAAACAGAACAGACTCACACGTTTAGAAAACACACTATGGCTGCTTAACGGGAAAGGTGAGGTGGGGTGATGCATAAAACAAGGGTTTCAAATTCGCTCAGATACCGTTCCATACACCCAATATGTAATAGACAAGACCTACTCCTTGCTCAGTGAACTGGACTCAACACCCCCTATTCACCGCACAAGAATATATGTGACTAGTAAGAATCTTAAAACCTATGTATTGATATCTCTCTGGAAGTGAGTCAAGTGAGTGTAAATCCGCATAAACACAGCCGTGAAAAGCAGCTAAACCCCATTATAAAAATAAATTACTTTTAAAAACCCGTAAAACAAAGACAGTGAAAGAGAGAGAAATTCTTACAAAATTCGTTCAGAGGCTGTGATGCAACCTGGATTGACCATATCTAGACCCACAGCTGGATGAGACATAAGGGTGGACACTCTTGGGGATGAGAGGTTTGGTGAGGTTGGGTGAGCAAACGCAGACCCTTTAAAGTAATACTGTGTGGTACCCATCCCATGGGTCCCAAATGTCCAGGTTCAAGGGAATCTTCCTACATCGAAAACATGCATGAGAAACCTAGAAGATGGTACACCGTCTGAACGGGAAAGGTTTCTGAAACGCACCTCATTTCTCATCTCCTTGTGCTCGGGTTCGCCATTCCAGCTTCTTAACTAGTAATCTCCCTAGTTGGAGAAACAGCACCTTTAACCTCCTGTTCCATACAGGTTGCACTTTGTCCTGAGGATGAACGGGAAGAGGGGCAACCAATGAGAGACTAGATCTAGGTGTTGGGACAGGCACAGGTCACTCTATTTTCACATCAGGAAGAAGAATTAACCACAGGCTCAGCCTGCCGCCAGGAACCAGAATAGGGCCTGAGGCAATCCCGCGCTTCTGCGGCCACGTCCCAAAAAAGCCAGTTGAAAAATGGAGCACATGGGTACTGCAATTCACAAACCTGCAGAGTTATAAATGATAACTCTCGTCCACAAATATATTGAGGGAAGGCAACGAAGAGCATTTGAAAGCTAGGCAGAATTGCAGGAAACTGGTTTCAGGAGGTAGATTCGAATCGGCTTTAAAGCACATGAAAAGCGGCAAAACGTTGACAATGATGCCCTTGGCCAAAAAGGGCGTATGCGTTTTTTCCTGAATATATTCAGGAAAAAACGCATACGCCCTTTTAGGCCAACCAAGCAACATGGAAAGGCAAATCAGCACTACAAAGGAGTCTCGCTTCGAATCTGTCAAAAGGGCCAAGCTGAAAAATGTGTCAAAACCACAAAAGCAGGACAGGCCATGGAGAAATGGGAGCCTTGCTACACTGATGGGCGGGATGTAAATTGCCAGCAGCCACTCTGGAGAAGTGTACGGTGTGGCCTTAAACATCGAAAAAACACAGCTTAGGGAGCATAGGGCACTTCCACTCATGGGCGTATAAATTGGGAAAACTAAAAATCAGCGAGACACAGGCACCCCAACGTTTAGGGCTGCTCTGTTGACAAGAACCTCCACTTCATGACACCTTAAATATCCCAGGAAAGTGAAAAATGGATAAAGAAGTTGTGGTCCTTATGTACAATGGAATATCACTCAGCCATGAAATCAATGTCATAAGGCTAGTAGCAGCATGATGAGTGGATTTAGGTACGACGACTCTAAGTGAAATAAGTCACACAGAAAAAGACACTTATCATAAGCTATCACGTATAGAGGGAATGTAAAAACTGCTACACTTCAACTGAATTACAAAAGAGAACAGAGTCACACGTGTAGAAAACACACTATGGCTGCTTAACGGGAAAGATGAGGTGGTGTGATGCATAAAACAAGGATTTCAAATTAGCTCAGATACCGTTCCATACACCCAATATGTAATAGACAAGACCTACTCCTTGCTCAGTGAACTGGACTCAACACCCCCTATTCACCGCACAAGAATATATCTGACTAGTGAGAATCTTAAAACCTATGTATTGATATCTCTCCGGAAGTGAGTCAAGTGTGTGTAAAGCCGCAAAAACACAGCTGTGAAAAGCAGCTAAACCCCATTATAAAAATAAATTAGTTTTAAAAACCCATGAAACAAAGACAGTGAAAGAGAGAGAAATTCTTACAAAATTCATTCAGGGGTGTGACGCAACCTGGATTGACCATATCTAGAGCCACAGCTGGATGAGACATAGGGTGGACACTCTTGGGGCTGAGAGGTTTGGTGAGGTTGGGTGAGCCAACACAGACCCTTTAAGGTAATACTGCGTGGTACCCATCCCATGGGTCCCAAATCTCCAGGTTCAAGGGCATCTTCCTACATCGAAAACTTGCATGAGGAACCCAGAAGATGGTACACCGTGTGATTTTGAAAGGTTTCTAAAACGCACCTCATTTCTCATCTCCTTGTGCTCGGGTTCGCCATTCCAGCTATTTTAGTAGCAATCACCCTACTTGGAGAATCAGCACCTTTAACCTCCTGTTCCGTACAGGTTGCAATTTGTCCTGAGGATGAACGGGAAGAGGGGCAACCAATGAGAGACTAGATCTAGGTGTTGGGACAGGCACAGGTCACTCTATTTTCCCATCAGGAAAAAGAAATAACCACAGGCTCAGCCTGCCACCCAGAACCAGCATAGGGCCTGAGGCATACCCGCACTTTTGCGGCCAGCTCCCAAAAAAGCGAGTTGAAAAATGGAGCTCAGGGGCACTGCAATTCACAAACCTGCAGAGTTATAAATGATAAGTCTCGTCCAAAAATATATTGAGGGAAGGCAACGAAGAGGATTTGAAAGCAAGGCAGAATTGCAGGAAACAGATTTCAGGAGGTAGATTCGAATCGCCTTTAAAGCACATGAAAATCGGCCAAACGTGGACAATGATGCCCTTGGGCAAAAAGGGCGTATGCGTTTTTTCCTGAATATATTCAGGAAAAAACGCATACGCCCTTTTTGGCCAACCAAGCAACCTGGAAAGGCAAATCAGCGCTACAAAGAAGTCTCGCTTCCCATCCATCAAAAGGGCCATGCTAATTAAAGTGTCAAAACCACAAATGCAGGACAGGCCATGGAGAAATTGGAGCCTTGCTACGCTGATGGGCGGGATATAAATTGCGAACAGCCACTCTGGAGAAGTGTACGGTGTGCCCTGAAACATCGAAAAAACACAGTTTAGGGAGCATATGGCACTTCCACTCATGGGCGTATAAACTGGGAAAACTAAAAATCAGCAAGACACAGGCACCCCAAAGTTTCGGGCTGCTCTGTTGACAAGAACCTCCACTTCATGACACCTTAAATATCCCAGGAAAGAGAAAAATGGATAAAGAAGTTGTGGTCCTTATGTACAATGGAATATCACTCAGACATGAAATCAATGTCATAAGGCTAGTAGCAGCATGATGGGTGGATTTAGGTATGACGACTCTAAGGGAAATAAGTCACACAGAAAAAGAGACTTATCGTAAGCTATCACTTATAGAGGGAATGTAAAAACCGCTACACTTGAACTGAATTACAAAACAGAACATAGTCACACGTTTAGAAAACACACTATGGCTGCTTAACGGGAAAGGTGAGGTGGGGTGATGCATAAAACAAGGGTTTCAAATTCGCTCAGACACCGTTCCATACACCCAATATGTAATAGACAAGACCTACTCCTTGCTCAGTGAACTGGACTCAACACCCCCTATTCACCGCACAAGAATATATGTGACTAGTAATAATCGTAAAACCTATGTATTGATATCTCTCTGGAAGTGTGTCAATTGGGTGTAAAGCCGCATAAACACAGCCGTGAAAAGCAGCTAAACCCCATTATAAAAATAAATTAGTTTTAAAAACCCATGAAACAAAGACAGTGAAAGAGAGAGAAATTCTTACAAAATTCATTCAGTGGCTGTGACGCAACCTGGATTGACCATATCTAGAGCCACAGCTGGATGAGACATAAGGGTGGACACTCTTGGGGCTGAGAGGTTTGGTGAGGTTGGGTGAGCAAACGCAGACCCTTTAAAGTAATACTGTGTGGTACCCATCCCATGGGTCCCAAATCTCCAGTTTCAAGGGCGTCTTCCTGCATCGAAAACATGCATGAGAAACCCAGAAGATGGTACACCGTGTGATCGGGAAAGGTTTCTAAAACGCACCTCGTTTCTCATCTCCTTGTGCTCGGGTTCGCCCTTCCAGATACTTTACTAGCAATCTCCCTTCTTGGAGAATCAGCACCTTTAACCTCCTGTTCTGTACAGGTTGCAATGTGTCCTGAGGATGAACGGGAAGAGGGGCAACCAATGAGAGACTAGATCTAGGTGTTGGGACAGGCACAGGTCACTCTATTTTCCCATCAGGAAGAAGAATTAAGCACAGGCTCAGCCTGCCGCCCGGAATCAGAATAGTGCCTGAGGCAATCCCGCGATTTGAGGCCAGCTCCCAAAATAGCGAGTTGAAAAATGGAGCTGAGGGGCACTGCAATTCACAAACCTGCAGAATTATAAATGATAACTCTCGTCCACAAATATATTGAGGGAAGGCAACGAAGAGGATTTGAAAGCAAGGCAGAACTGCAGGAAACAGATTTCAGGAGGTAGATTCAATTCGCCTTTAAAGCACATGAAAAGCGGCAAAACGTCGACAATGATGCCCTTGGCCAAAAAGGGCGTATGCGTTTTTTCCTGAATATATTCAGGAAAAAACGCATACGCCCTTTTTGGCCAACCAAGCAACCTGGAAAGGCAAATCAGCGCTACAAAGAAGTCTCGCTTCCCATCGGTCTAAAGGGCCATGCTGATAAAAGTGTCAAAACCACAAATGCAGGACAGGCCATGGAGAAATTGGAGCCTTGCTACGCTGATGGGCGGGATGTAAATTGCCAGCAGCCACTCTGGAGAAGTGTACGGTGTGTCCTGAAACATCGAAAAAACACAGCTTAGGGAGCATAGGGAACGTCCACTCATGGGCGTATAAATTGGGAAAAATAAAAATCAGCAAGACACAGGCACCCCAAAGTTTAGGGCTGCTCTGTTGACAAGAACCTCCACTTCATGACACCTTAAATATCCCCGGAAAGAGAAAAATGGATAAAGAAGTTGTGGTCCTTATGTACAATGGAATATCACTCAGATATGAAATCAATGTCATAAGGCAAGTAGAAGCAAGATGAGTGAACTTAGGTACGACGATTCTAAGTGAAATAAGTCACACAGAAAAAGACACTTATCATAAGCTATCACTTATAGAGGGAATGTAAAAACCGCTACAGTTGAACTGAATTACAAAACAGAACAGACTCACACGTTTAGAAAACACACTATGGCTGCTTAACGGGAAAGGTGAGGTGGGGTGATGCATAAAACAAGGGTTTCAAATTCGCTCAGATACCGTTCCATACACCCAATATGTAATAGACAAGACCTACTCCTTGCTCAGTGAACTGGACTCAACACCCCCTATTCACCGCACAAGAATATATGTGACTAGTAAGAATCTTAAAACCTATGTATTGATATCTCTCTGGAAGTGAGTCAAGTGAGTGTAAATCCGCATAAACACAGCCGTGAAAAGCAGCTAAACCCCATTATAAAAATAAATTACTTTTAAAAACCCGTAAAACAAAGACAGTGAAAGAGAGAGAAATTCTTACAAAATTCGTTCAGAGGCTGTGATGCAACCTGGATTGACCATATCTAGACCCACAGCTGGATGAGACATAAGGGTGGACACTCTTGGGGATGAGAGGTTTGGTGAGGTTGGGTGAGCAAACGCAGACCCTTTAAAGTAATACTGTGTGGTACCCATCCCATGGGTCCCAAATGTCCAGGTTCAAGGGAATCTTCCTACATCGAAAACATGCATGAGAAACCTAGAAGATGGTACACCGTCTGAACGGGAAAGGTTTCTGAAACGCACCTCATTTCTCATCTCCTTGTGCTCGGGTTCGCCATTCCAGCTTCTTAACTAGTAATCTCCCTAGTTGGAGAAACAGCACCTTTAACCTCCTGTTCCATACAGGTTGCACTTTGTCCTGAGGATGAACGGGAAGAGGGGCAACCAATGAGAGACTAGATCTAGGTGTTGGGACAGGCACAGGTCACTCTATTTTCACATCAGGAAGAAGAATTAACCACAGGCTCAGCCTGCCGCCAGGAACCAGAATAGGGCCTGAGGCAATCCCGCGCTTCTGAGGCCACGTCCCAAAAAAGCCAGTTGAAAAATGGAGCACATGGGTACTGCAATTCACAAACCTGCAGAGTTATAAATGATAACTCTCGTCCACAAATATATTGAGGGAAGGCAACGAAGAGCATTTGAAAGCTAGGCAGAATTGCAGGAAACTGGTTTCAGGAGGTAGATTCGAATCGGCTTTAAAGCACATGAAAAGCGGCAAAACGTTTACAATGATGCCCTTGGCCAAAAAGGGCGTATGCGTTTTTTCCTGAATATATTCAGGAAAAAACGCATACGCCCTTTTAGGCCAACCAAGCAACATGGAAAGGCAAATCAGCACTACAAAGGAGTCTCGCTTCGAATCGGTCAAAAGGGCCAAGCTGAAAAATGTGTCAAAACCACAAAAGCAGGACAGGCCATGGAGAAATGGGAGCCTTGCTACACTGATGGGCGGGATGTAAATTGCCAGCAGCCACTCTGGAGAAGTGTACGGTGTGGCCTTAAACATCGAAAAAACACAGCTTAGGGAGCATAGGGCACTTCCACTCATGGGCGTATAAATTGGGAAAACTAAAAATCAGCGAGACACAGGCACCCCAACGTTTAGGGCTGCTCTGTTGACAAGAACCTCCACTTCATGACACCTTAAATATCCCAGGAAAGAGAAAAATGGATAAAGAAGTTGTGGTCCTTATGTACAATGGAATATCACTCAGCCATGAAATCAATGTCATAAGGCTAGTAGCAGCATGATGAGTGGATTTAGGTACGACGACTCTAAGTGAAATAAGTCACACAGAAAAAGACACTTATCATAAGCTATCACGTATAGAGGGAATGTAAAAACTGCTACACTTGAACTGAATTACAAAAGAGAAGAGTCACACGTTTAGAAAACACACTATGGCTGCTTAACGGGAAAGGTGAGGTGGTGTGATGCATAAAACAAGGGTTTCAAATTAGCTCAGATACCGTTCCATACACCCAATATGTAATAGACAAGACCTACTCCTTGCTCAGTGAACTGGACTCAACACCCCCTATGCACCGCACAAGAATATATGTGACTAGTAAGAATCTTAAAACCTATGTATTGATATCTCTCTGGAAGTGTGTCAACTGTGTGTAAAGCCACATAAACACAGCCGTGAAAAGCAGCTAAACCCCATTATAAAAATAAATTAGTTTTAAAAACCCATGAAACAAAGACAGTGAAAGAGACAGAAATTCTTACAAAATTCATTCAGGGGCTGTGACGCAACCTGGATTGACCATATCTAGACCCACAGCTGGATGAGACATAAGGGTGGACATTCTTGGGGCTGAGAGGTTTGGTGAGGTTGGGTGAGCCAACACAGACCCTTTAAGGTAATACTGCGTGGTACCCATCCCATGGGTCCCAAATCTCCAGGTTCAAGGGCATCTTCCTACATCGAAAACTTGCATGAGGAACCCAGAAGATGGTACACCGTGTGATTTTGAAAGGTTTCTAAAACGCACCTCATTTCTCATCTCCTTGTGCTCGGGTTCGCCATTCCAGCTACTTTACTAGCAATCTCCCTACTTGGAGAATCAGCACCTTTAACCTCCTGTTCCGTACAGGTTGCGATTTGTCCTGAGGATGAACGGGAAGAGGGGCAACCAATGAGAGACTAGATCTAGGTGTTGGGACAGGCACAGGTCACTCTATTTTCCCATCAGGAAAAAGAAATAACCACAGGCTCAGCCTGCCACCCAGAACCAGCATAGGGCCTGAGGCATACCCGCGCTTTTGCGGCCAGCTCCCAAAAAAGCGAGTTGAAAAATGGAGCTCAGGGGCACTGCAATTCACAAACCTGCAGAGTTATAAATGATAAGTCTCGTCCAAAAATATATTGAGGGAAGGCAACGAAGAGGATTTGAAAGCAAGGCAGAATTGCAGGAAACAGATTTCAGGAGGTAGATTCGAATCGCCTTTAAAGCACATGAAAATCGGCCAAACGTGGACAATGATGCCCTTGGGCAAAAAGGGCGTATGCGTTTTTTCCTGAATATATTCAGGAAAAAACGCATACGCCCTTTTTGGCAAACCAAGCAACCTGGAAAGGCAAATCAGCGCTACAAAGAAGTCTCGCTTCCCATCCATCAAAAGGGCCATGCTAATTAAAGTGTCAAAACCACAAATGCAGGACAGGCCATGGAGAAATTGGAGCCTTGCTACGCTGATGGGCGGGATATAAATTGCGAACAGCCACTCTGGAGAAGTGTACGGTGTGCCCTGAAACATCGAAAAAACACAGTTTAGGGAGCATATGGCACTTCCACTCATGGGCGTATAAACTGGGAAAACTAAAAATCAGCAAGACACAGGCACCCCAAAGTTTCGGGCTGCTCTGTTGACAAGAACCTCCACTTCATGACACCTTAAATATCCCAGGAAAGAGAAAAATGGATAAAGAAGTTGTGGTCCTTATGTACAATGGAATATCACTCAGACATGAAATCAATGTCATAAGGCTAGTAGCAGCATGATGGGTGGATTTAGGTATGACGACTCTAAGGGAAATAAGTCACACAGAAAAAGAGACTTATCGTAAGCTATCACTTATAGAGGGAATGTAAAAACCGCTACACTTGAACTGAATTACAAAACAGAACATAGTCACACGTTTAGAAAACACACTATGGCTGCTTAACGGGAAAGGTGAGGTGGGGTGATGCATAAAACAAGGGTTTCAAATTCGCTCAGACACCGTTCCATACACCCAATATGTAATAGACAAGACCTACTCCTTGCTCAGTGAACTGGACTCAACACCCCCTATTCACCGCACAAGAATATATGTGACTAGTAATAATCGTAAAACCTATGTATTGATATCTCTCTGGAAGTGTGTCAATTGGGTGTAAAGCCGCATAAACACAGCCGTGAAAAGCAGCTAAACCCCATTATAAAAATAAATTAGTTTTAAAAACCCATGAAACAAAGACAGTGAAAGAGAGAGAAATTCTTACAAAATTCATTCAGTGGCTGTGACGCAACCTGGATTGACCATATCTAGAGCCACAGCTGGATGAGACATAAGGGTGGACACTCTTGGGGCTGAGAGGTTTGGTGAGGTTGGGTGAGCAAACGCAGACCCTTTAAAGTAATACTGTGTGGTACCCATCCCATGGGTCCCAAATCTCCAGTTTCAAGGGCGTCTTCCTGCATCGAACACATGCATGAGAAACCCAGAAGATGGTACACCGTGTGATCGGGAAAGGTTTCTAAAACGCACCTCGTTTCTCATCTCCTTGTGCTCGGGTTCGCCATTCCAGATACTTTACTAGCAATCTCCCTTCTTGGAGAATCAGCACCTTTAACCTCCTGTTCTGTACAGGTTGCAATGTGTCCTGAGGATGAACGGGAAGAGGGGCAACCAATGAGAGACTAGATCTAGGTGTTGGGACAGGCACAGGTCACTCTATTTTCCCATCAGGAAGAAGAATTAAGCACAGGCTCAGCCTGCCGCCCGGAATCAGAATAGTGCCTGAGGCAATCCCGCGATTTGAGGCCAGCTCCCAAAATAGCGAGTTGAAAAATGGAGCTGAGGGGCACTGCAATTCACAAACCTGCAGAATTATAAATGATAACTCTCGTCCACAAATATATTGAGGGAAGGCAACGAAGAGGATTTGAAAGCAAGGCAGAACTGCAGGAAACAGATTTCAGGAGGTAGATTCAATTCGCCTTTAAAGCACATGAAAAGCGGCAAAACGTCGACAATGATGCCCTTGGCCAAAAAGGGCGTATGCGTTTTTTCCTGAATATATTCAGGAAAAAACGCATACGCCCTTTTTGGCCAACCAAGCAACCTGGAAAGGCAAATCAGCGCTACAAAGAAGTCTCGCTTCCCATCGGTCTAAAGGGCCATGCTGATAAAAGTGTCAAAACCACAAATGCAGGACAGGCCATGGAGAAATTGGAGCCTTGCTACGCTGATGGGCGGGATGTAAATTGCCAGCAGCCACTCTGGAGAAGTGTACGGTGTGTCCTGAAACATCGAAAAAACACAGCTTAGGGAGCATAGGGAACGTCCACTCATGGGCGTATAAATTGGGAAAAATAAAAATCAGCAAGACACAGGCACCCCAAAGTTTAGGGCTGCTCTGTTGACAAGAACCTCCACTTCATGACACCTTAAATATCCCCGGAAAGAGAAAAATGGATAAAGAAGTTGTGGTCCTTATGTACAATGGAATATCACTCAGATATGAAATCAATGTCATAAGGCAAGTAGAAGCAAGATGAGTGAACTTAGGTACGACGATTCTAAGTGAAATAAGTCACACAGAAAAAGACACTTATCATAAGCTATCACTTATAGAGGGAATGTAAAAACCGCTACAGTTGAACTGAATTACAAAACAGAACAGACTCACACGTTTAGAAAACACACTATGGCTGCTTAACGGGAAAGGTGAGGTGGGGTGATGCATAAAACAAGGGTTTCAAATTCGCTCAGATACCGTTCCATACACCCAATATGTAATAGACAAGACCTACTCCTTGCTCAGTGAACTGGACTCAACACCCCCTATTCACCGCACAAGAATATATGTGACTAGTAAGAATCTTAAAACCTATGTATTGATATCTCTCTGGAAGTGAGTCAAGTGAGTGTAAATCCGCATAAACACAGCCGTGAAAAGCAGCTAAACCCCATTATAAAAATAAATTACTTTTAAAAACCCGTAAAACAAAGACAGTGAAAGAGAGAGAAATTCTTACAAAATTCGTTCAGAGGCTGTGATGCAACCTGGATTGACCATATCTAGACCCACAGCTGGATGAGACATAAGGGTGGACACTCTTGGGGATGAGAGGTTTGGTGAGGTTGGGTGAGCAAACGCAGACCCTTTAAAGTAATACTGTGTGGTACCCATCCCATGGGTCCCAAATGTCCAGGTTCAAGGGAATCTTCCTACATCGAAAACATGCATGAGAAACCTAGAAGATGGTACACCGTCTGAACGGGAAAGGTTTCTGAAACGCACCTCATTTCTCATCTCCTTGTGCTCGGGTTCGCCATTCCAGCTTCTTAACTAGTAATCTCCCTAGTTGGAGAAACAGCACCTTTAACCTCCTGTTCCATACAGGTTGCACTTTGTCCTGAGGATGAACGGGAAGAGGGGCAACCAATGAGAGACTAGATCTAGGTGTTGGGACAGGCACAGGTCACTCTATTTTCACATCAGGAAGAAGAATTAACCACAGGCTCAGCCTGCCGCCAGGAACCAGAATAGGGCCTGAGGCAATCCCGCGCTTCTGAGGCCACGTCCCAAAAAAGCCAGTTGAAAAATGGAGCACATGGGTACTGCAATTCACAAACCTGCAGAGTTATAAATGATAACTCTCGTCCACAAATATATTGAGGGAAGGCAACGAAGAGCATTTGAAAGCTAGGCAGAATTGCAGGAAACTGGTTTCAGGAGGTAGATTCGAATCGGCTTTAAAGCACATGAAAAGCGGCAAAACGTTGACAATGATGCCCTTGGCCAAAAAGGGCGTATGCGTTTATTCCTGAATATATTCAGGAAAAAACGCATACGCCCTTTTAGGCCAACCAAGCAACATGGAAAGGCAAATCAGCACTACAAAGGAGTCTCGCTTCGAATCGGTCAAAAGGGCCAAGCTGAAAAATGTGTCAAAACCACAAAAGCAGGACAGGCCATGGAGAAATGGGAGCCTTGCTACACTGATGGGCGGGATGTAAATTGCCAGCAGCCACTCTGGAGAAGTGTACGGTGTGGCCTTAAACATCGAAAAAACACAGCTTAGGGAGCATAGGGCACTTCCACTCATGGGCGTATAAATTGGGAAAACTAAAAATCAGCAAGACACAGGCACCCCAACGTTTAGGGCTGCTCTGTTGACAAGAACCTCCACGTCATGACACCTTAAATATCCCAGGCAAGAGAAAAATGGATAAAGAAGTTGCGGTCCTTATGTACAATGGAATATCACTCAGCCATGAAATCAATGTCATAAGGCTAGTAGCAGCATGATGAGTGGATTTAGGTACGACGACTCTAAGTGAAATAAGTCACACAGAAAAAGACACTTATCATAAGCTATCACGTATAGAGGGAATGTAAAAACTGCTACACTTGAACTGAATTACAAAAGAGAAGAGTCACACGTTTAGAAAACACACTATGGCTGCTTAACGGGAAAGGTGAGGTGGTGTGATGCATAAAACAAGGGTTTCAAATTAGCTCAGATACCGTTCCATACACCCAATATGTAATAGACAAGACCTACTCCTTGCTCAGTGAACTGGACTCAACACCCCCTATGCACCGCACAAGAATATATGTGACTAGTAAGAATCTTAAAACCTATGTATTGATATCTCTCTGGAAGTGGGTCAAGTGTGTGTAAAGCCGCATAAACACAGGCGTGAAAAGCAGCTAAACCCCATTATAAAAATAAATTAGTTTTAAAAACCCATGAAACAAAGACAGTGAAAGAGACAGAAATTCTTACAAAATTCATTCAGGGGCTGTGACGCAACCTGGATTGACCATATCTAGACCCACAGCTGGATGAGACATAAGGGTGGACATTCTTGGGGCTGAGAGTTTTGGTGAGGTTGGGTGAGCCAACACAGACCCTTTAAGGTAATACTGCGTGGTACCCATCCCATGGGTCGCAAATCTCCAGGTTCAAGGGCATCTTCCTACATCGAAAACTTGCATGAGGAACCCAGAAGATGGTACACCGTGTGATTTTGAAAGGTTTCTAAAACGCACCTCATTTCTCATCTCCTTGTGCTCGGGTTCGCCATTCCAGGTACTTCACTAGCAATCTCCCTACTTGGAGAATCAGCACCTTTAACCTCCTGTTCCGTACAGGTTTCAATTTGTCTTGAGGATGAACGGGAAGAGGGACAGCCAATGAGAGACTAGATCTAGGTGTTGGAACAGACACAGGTCACTCTATTTTCTCATCAGGAAGAAGAAATAACCACAGGCTCAGCCTGCCACCCGGAACCAGAATAGGGCCTGAGGCAATCCCGTGCTTCTGCGGCCAGCTCCCAAAAAAGCCAGTTGAAAAACGGAGCACATGGGCACTGCAATTCACAACCCTGCAGAGTTATAAATGATAACTCTCGTCCACAAATATATTGAGGGAAGGCAACGAAGAGGATTTGAAAGCAAGGCAGAATTGCAGGAAACAGGTTTCAGGAGGTAGATTCGAATCGCCTTTAAAGCACATGAAAAGCGGCAAAACGTGGACAATGATGCCCTTGGCCAAAATGGGCGTATGCGTTTTTTCCTGAATATATTCAGGAAAAAACGCATACGCCCTTTTTGGCCAACCAAGCAACATGGAAAGGCAAATCAGCACTACAAAGGAGTCTCGCTTCGAATCGGTCAAAAGGGCCATGCTGAATAAAGTGTCAAAATCACAAAAGCAGGACAGGCCATGGAGAAATGGGAGCCTTGCTACACTGATGGGCGGGATGTAAATTGCCAGCAGCCACTCTGGAGAAGTGTACGGTGTGGCCTTAAACATCAAAAAAACACAGCTTAAGGAGCATAGGGCACTTCCACTCATGGGCGTATAAATTGGGAAAACTAAAAATCAGCAAGACACAGGCACCCCAAAGTTTAGGGCTGCTCTGTTGACAAGAACCTCCACTTCATGACACCTTAAATATCCCAGGAAAGAGAAAAATGGATAAAGAATTTGTGGTCCTTATGTACAATGGAATATCACTCAGCCATGAAATCAATGTCATAAGGCTAGTAGCAGCATGATGAGTGGATTTAGGTACGACGACTCTAAGTGAAATAAGTCACATAGAAAAAGTCACTTACCATAATCTATCACGTATAGAGGGAATGTAAAAACTGCTACACTTGAACTGAATAACAAAAGAGAACAGAGTCACACGTTTAGAAAACACACTATGGCAGCTTAACGGGAAAGGTGAGGTGGTGTGATGCATAAAACAAGGGTTTCAAATTAGCTCAGATACCGTTCCATACACCCAATATGTAATAGACAAGACCTACTCCTTGCTCAGTGAACTGGACTCAACACCCCCTATTCAACGCACAAGAATATATGTGACTAGTAAGAATCTTAAAACCTATGTATTGATATCTCTCTGGAAGTGTGTCAAGTGTGTGTAAAGCCGCATAAACACAGCCGTGAAAAGCAGCTAAACCCCATTATAAAAATAAATTAGTTTTAAAAACCCATGAAACAAAGACAGTGAAAGAGACAGAAATTCTTACAAAATTCATTCAGGGGCTGTGACGCAATCTGGATTGACCATATCTAGACCCACAGCTGGATGAGACATAAGGGTGGACATTCTTGGGGCTGAGAGGTTTGGTGAGGTTGGGTGAGCCAACACAGACCCTTTAAGGCAATACTGCGTGGTACCCATCCCATGGGTCCCAAATCTCCAGGTTCAAGGGCATCTTCCTACATCGAAAACTTGCATGAGGAACCCAGAAGATGGTACACCGTGTGATTTTGAAAGGTTTCTAAAACGCACCTCATTTCTCATCTCCTTGTGCTCGGGTTCGCCATTCCAGGTACTTCACTAGCAATCTCCCTACTTGGAGAATCAGCACCTTTAAGCTCCTGTTCCCTACAGGTTGCAATTTGTCCTGAGGATGAACGGGAAGAGGGGCAGCCAATGAGAGACTAGATCTAGGTGTTGGGACAGGCACAGGTCACTCTATTTTCTCATCAGGAAGAAGAAATAACCACAGGCTCAGCCTGCCACCCGGAACCAGAATAGGGCCTGAGGCAATCCCGCGCTTCTGCGGCCAGCTCCCAAAAAAGCCAGTTGAAAAACGGAGCACATGGGCACTGCAATTCACAACCCTGCAGAGTTATAAATGATAACTCTCGTCCACAAATATATTGAGGGAAGGCAACGAAGAGGATTTGAAAGCAAGGCAGAATTGCAGGAAACAGGTTTCAGGAGGTAGATTCGAATCGCCTTTAAAGCACATGAAAAGCGGCAAAACGTGGACAATGATGCCCTTGGCCAAAAAGGGCGTATGCGTTTTTTCCTGAATATATTTAGGAAAAAACGCATACGCCCTTTTTGGCCAACCAAGCAACATGGAAAAGCAAATCAGCACTACAAAGGAGTCTCGCTTCGAATAGGTCAAAAGGCCCATGCTGAAAAAAGTGTCAAAACCACAAAAGCAGGACAGGCCATGGAGAAATGGGAGCCTTGCTACACTGATGGGCGGGATGTAAATTGCCAGCAGCCACTCTGGCGAAGTGTACGGTGTGGCCTTAAACATCGAAAAAACAGAGCTTAGGGAGCATAGGGCACTTCCACTCATGGGCGTACAAATTGGGAAAACTAAAAATCAGCAAGACACAGGCACCCCAACGTTTAGGGCTGCTCTGTTGACAAGAACCTCCACTTCATGACACCTTAAATATCCCAGGAAAGTGAAAAATGGATAAAGAAGTTGTGGTCCTTATGTACAATGGAATATCACTCAGCCATGAAATCAATGTCATAAGGCTAGTAGCAGCATGATGAGTGGATTTAGGTACGACGACTCTAAGTGAAATAAGTCACACAGAAAAAGACACTTATCATAAGCTATCACGTATAGAGGGAATGTAAAAACTGCTACACTTGAACTGAATTACAAAAGAGAACAGAGTCACACGTGTAGAAAACACACTATGGCTGCTTAACGGGAAAGATGAGGTGGTGTGATGCATAAAACAAGGATTTCAAATTAGCTCAGATACCGTTCCATACACCCAATATGTAATAGACAAGACCTACTCCTTGCTCAGTGAACTGGACTCAACACCCCCTATTCACCGCACAAGAATATATCTGACTAGTGAGAATCTTAAAACCTATGTATTGATATCTCTCTGGAAGTGAGTCAAGTGTGTGTAAAGCCGCATAAACACAGCTGTGAAAAGCAGCTAAACCCCATTATAAAAATAAATTAGTTTTAAAAACCCATGAAACAAAGACAGTGAAAGAGAGAGAAATTCTTACAAAATTCATTCAGGGGTGTGACGCAACCTGGATTGACCATATCTAGAGCCACAGCTGGATGAGACATAGGGTGGACACTCTTGGGGCTGAGAGGTTTGGTGAGGTTGGGTGAGCCAACACAGACCCTTTAAGGTAATACTGCGTGGTACCCATCCCATGGGTCCCAAATCTCCAGGTTCAAGGGCATCTTCCTACATCGAAAACTTGCATGAGGAACCCAGAAGATGGTACACCGTGTGATTTTGAAAGGTTTCTAAAACGCACCTCATTTCTCATCTCCTTGTGCTCGGGTTCGCCATTCCAGCTATTTTAGTAGCAATCACCCTACTTGGAGAATCAGCACCTTTAACCTCCTGTTCCTTACAGGTTGCAATTTGTCCTGAGGATGAACGGGAAGAGGGGCAACCAATGAGAGACTAGATCTAGGTGTTGGGACAGGCACAGGTCACTCTATTTTCCCATCAGGAAAAAGAAATAACCACAGGCTCAGCCTTCCACCCAGAACCAGCATAGGGCCTGAGGCATACCCGCGCTTTTGCGGCCAGCTCCCAAAAAAGCGAGTTGAAAAATGGAGCTCAGGGGCACTGCAATTCACAAACCTGCAGAGTTATAAATGATAAGTCTCGTCCAAAAATATATTGAGGGAAGGCAACGAAGAGGATTTGAAAGCAAGGCAGAATTGCAGGAAACAGATTTCAGGAGGTAGATTCGAATCGCCTTTAAAGCACATGAAAATCGGCCAAACGTGGACAATGATGCCCTTGGGCAAAAAGGGCGTATGCGTTTTTTCCTGAATATATTCAGGAAAAAACGCATACGCCCTTTTTGGCCAACCAAGCAACCTGGAAAGGCAAATCAGCGCTACAAAGAAGTCTCGCTTCCCATCCATCAAAAGGGCCATGCTGATTAAAGTGTCAAAACCACAAATGCAGGACAGGCCATGGAGAAATTGGAGCCTTGCTACGCTGATGGGCGGGATATAAATTGCGAACAGCCACTCTGGAGAAGTGTACGGTGTGCCCTGAAACATCGAAAAAACACAGTTTAGGGAGCATATGGCACTTCCACTCATGGGCTTATAAACTGGGAAAACTAAAAATCAGCAAGACACAGGCACCCCAAAGTTTCGGGCTGCTCTGTTGACAAGAACCTCCACTTCATGACACCTTAAATATCCCAGGAAAGAGAAAAATGGATAAAGAAGTTGTGGTCCTTATGTACAATGGAATATCACTCAGACATGAAATCAATGTCATAAGGCTAGTAGAAGCATGATGGGTGGATTTAGGTATGACGACTCTAAGGGAAATAAGTCACACAGAAAAAGAGACTTATCGTAAGCTATCACTTATAGAGGGAATGTAAAAACTGCTACACTTGAACTGAATTACAAAACAGAACAGAGTCACACGTTTAGAAAACACACTATGGCTGCTTAACGGGAAAGGTGAGGTGGGGTGATGCATAAAACAAGGGTTTCAAATTAGCTCAGATACCGTTCCATACACCCAATATGTAATAGACAAGACCTACTCCTTGCTCAGTGAACTGGACTCAACACCCCCTATTCACCGCACAAGTATATATCTGACTAGTAAGAATCTTAAAACCTATGTATTGATATCTGTCTGGAAGTGTGTCAATTGGGTGTAAAGCCGCATAAACACAGCCGTGAAAAGCAGCTAAACCCCATTATAAAAATAAATTAGTTTTAAAAACCCATGAAACAAAGACAGTGAAAGAGAGAGAAATTCTTACAAAATTCATTCAGTGGCTGTGACGCAACCTGGATTGACCATATCTAGAGCCACAGCTGGATGAGACATAAGGGTGGACACTCTTGGGGCTGAGAGGTTTGGTGAGGTTGGGTGAGCAAACGCAGACCCTTTAAAGTAATACTGTGTGGTACCCATCCCATGGGTCCCAAATCTCCAGTTTCAAGGGCGTCTTCCTGCATCGAAAACATGCATGAGAAACCCAGAAGATGGTACACCGTGTGATCGGGAAAGGTTTCTAAAACGCACCTCGTTTCTCATCTCCTTGTGCTCGGGTTCGCCATTCCAGATACTTTACTAGCAATCTCCCTTCTTGGAGAATCAGCACCTTTAACCTCCTGTTCTGTATAGGTTGCAATGTGTCCTGAGGATGATCGGGAAGAGGGGCAACCAATGAGAGACTAGATCTAGGTGTTGGGACAGGCACAGGTCACTCTATTTTCCCATCAGGAAGAAGAATTAAGCACAGGCTCAGCCTGCCGCCCGGAATCAGAATAGTGCCTGAGGCAATACCGCGATTTGAGGCCAGCTCCCAAAATAGCGAGTTGAAAAATGGAGCTGAGGGGCACTGCAATTCACAAACCTGCAGAATTATAAATGATAACTCTCGTCCACAAATATATTGAGGGAAGGCAACGAAGAGGATTTGAAAGCAAGGCAGAACTGCAGGAAACAGATTTCAGGAGGTAGATTCAATTCGCCTTTAAAGCACATGAAAAGCGGCAAAACGTCGACAATGATGCCCTTGGCCAAAAAGGGCGTATGCGTTTTTTCCTGAATATATTCAGGAAAAAACGCATACGCCCTTTTTGGCGAACCAAGCAACCTGGAAAGGCAAATCAGCGCTACAAAGAAGTCTCGCTTCCCATCGGTCTAAAGGGCCATGCTGATAAAAGTGTCAAAACCACAAATGCAGGACAGGCCATGGAGAAATTGGAGCCTTGCTACGCTGATGGGCGGGATGTAAATTGCCAGCAGCCACTCTGGAGAAGTGTACGGTGTGTCCTGAAACATCGAAAAAACACAGCTTAGGGAGCATAGGGAACGTCCACTCATGGGCGTATAAATTGGGAATAATAAAAATCAGCAAGACACAGGCACCCCAAAGTTTAGGGCTGCTCTGTTGACAAGAACCTCCACTTCATGACACCTTAAATATCCCCGGAAAGAGAAAAATGGATAAAGAAGTTGTGGTCCTTATGTACAATGGAATATCACTCAGATATGAAATCAATGTCATAAGGCAAGTAGAAGCAAGATGAGTGAACTTAGGTACGACGATTCTAAGTGAAATAAGTCACACAGAAAAAGAGACTTATCGTAAGCTATCACTTATAGAGGGAATGTAAAAACCGCTACACTTGAACTGAATTACAAAACAGAACAGAGTCACACGTTTAGAAAACACACTATGGCTGCTTAACGGGAAAGGTGAGGTGGGGTGATGCATAAAACAAGGGTTTCAAATTAGCTCAGATACCGTTCCATACACCCAATATGTAATAGACAAGACCTACTCCTTGCTCAGTGAACTGGACTCAACACCCCCTATTCACCGCACAAGTATATATCTGACTAGTAAGAATCTTAAAACCTATGTATTGATATCTCTCTGGAAGTGTGTCAATTGGGTGTAAAGCCGCATAAACACAGCCGTGAAAAGCAGCTAAACCCCATTATAAAAATAAATTAGTTTTAAAAACCCGTAAAACAAAGACAGTGAAAGAGAGAGAAATTCTTACAAAATTCGTTCAGGGGCTGTGATGCAACCTGGATTGACCATATCTAGACCCACAGCTGGATGAGAAATAAGGTTGGACACTCTTGGGGCTGACAGGTTGGGTGAGGTTGGGTGAGCAAACGCAGACCCTTTAAAGTAATACTGCGTGGTACCCATCCCATGGGTCCCAAATCTCCAGTTTCAAGGGCATCTTCCTACATCGAAAACATGCATGAGAAACTCAGAAGATGGTACACCGTGTGATTTTGAAAGGTTTCTAAAACGCACCCCATTTCTCATCTCTTTGTGCTCGGGTTCGCCTTTCCAGCTAATTTACTAGCAATCTCCCTACTTGCAGAATCAGCACCTTATGCTCCTGATCCATACAGGTTGCAATTTGTCCTGAGTATGAACGGGAAGAGGGGCAACCAATGAGAGACTAGATCTAGGTGTTGGGACAGGCACAGGTCACTCTATTTTCCCATCAGGAAGAAGAATTAAGCACAGGCTCAGCCTGCCGCCCGGAATCAGAATAGTGCCTGAGGCAATCCCGCGATTTGAGGCCAGCTCCCAAAAAAGCGAGTTGAAAAATGGAGCTCAGGGACACTGCAATTCACAAACCCGCAGAGTTATAAATGATAACTCTCATCCACAGATATATTGAGGGAAGGCAACGAAGAGGAGTTGAAAGCAAGGCAGAACTGCAGGAAACAGATTTCAGGAGGTAGATTCAAATCGCCTTTAAAGCACATGAAAAGCGGCAAAACGTCGACAATGATGCCCTTGGCCAAAAAGGGCGTATGCGTTTTTTCCTGAATATATTCAGGAAAAAACGCATACGCACTTTTTGGCCAACCAAGCAACCTGGAAAGGCAAATCAGCGCTACAAAGAAGTCTCGCTTCCCATTGGTCTAAAGGGCCATGCTGATAAAAGTGTCAAAACAACAAATGCAGGACAGGCCATGGAGAAATTGGAGCCTTGCTACGCTGATGGGCGGGATGTAAATTGCCAGCAGCCACTCTGGAGAAGTGTACGGTGTGTCCTGAAACATCGAAAAAACACAGCTTAGGGAGCATAGGGAACGTCCACTCATGGGCGTATAAATTGGGAAAACTAAAAATCAGCAAGACACAGGCACCCCAAAGTTTAGGGCTGCTCTGTTGACAAGAACCTCCACTTCATGACACCTTAAATATCCCCGGAAAGAGAAAAATGGATAAAGAAGTTGTGGTCCTTATGTACAATGGAATATCACTCAGATATGAAATCAATGTCATAAGGCAAGTAGAAGCAAGATGAGTGAACTTAGGTACGACGATTCTAAGTGAAATAAGTCACACAGAAAAAGACACTTATCGTAAGCTATCACTTATAGAGGGAATGTAAAAACCGCTACAGTTGAACTGAATTACAAAACAGAACAGACTCACACGTTTAGAAAACACACTATGGCTGCTTAACGGGAAAGGTGAGGTGGGGTGATGCATAAAACAAGGGTTTCAAATTCGCTCAGATACCGTTCCATACACCCAATATGTAATAGACAAGACCTACTCCTTGCTCAGTGAACTGGACTCAACACCCCCTATTCACCGCACAAGAATATATGTGACTAGTAAGAATCTTAAAACCTATGTATTGATATCTCTCTGGAAGTGAGTCAAGTGAGTGTAAATCCGCATAAACACAGCCGTGAAAAGCAGCTAAACCCCATTATAAAAATAAATTACTTTTAAAAACCCGTAAAACAAAGACAGTGAAAGAGAGAGAAATTCTTACAAAATTCGTTCAGAGGCTGTGATGCAACCTGGATTGACCATATCTAGACCCACAGCTGGATGAGACATAAGGGTGGACACTCTTGGGGATGAGAGGTTTGGTGAGGTTGGGTGAGCAAACGCAGACCCTTTAAAGTAATACTGTGTGGTACCCATCCCATGGGTCCCAAATGTCCAGGTTCAAGGGAATCTTCCTACATCGAAAACATGCATGATAAACCTAGAAGATGGTACACCGTCTGAACGGGAAAGGTTTCTGAAACGCACCTCATTTCTCATCTCCTTGTGCTCGGGTTCGCCATTCCAGCTTCTTAACTAGTAATCTCCCTACTTGGAGAAACAGCACCTTTAACCTCCTGTTCCATACAGGTTGCACTTTGTCCTGAGGATGAACGGGAAGAGGGGCAACCAATGAGAGACTAGATCTAGGTGTTGGGACAGGCACAGGTCACTCTATTTTCACATCAGGAAGAAGAATTAACCACAGGCTCAGCCTGCCGCCAGGAACCAGAATAGGGCCTGAGGCAATCCCGCGCTTCTGCGGCCACCTCCCAAAAAAGCCAGTTGAAAAATGGAGCACATGGGTACTGCAATTCCCAAACCTGCAGAGTTATAAATAATAACTCTCGTCCACAAATATATTGAGGGAAGGCAACGAAGAGCATTTGAAAGCAAGGCAGAATTGCAGGAAACTGGTTTCAGGAGGTAGATTCGAATCGGCTTTAAAGCACATGAAAAGCGGCAAAACGTCGACAATGATGCCCTTGGCCAAAAAGGGCGTATGCGTTTTTTCCTGAATATATTCAGGAAAAAACGCATACGCCCTTTTTGGCCAACCAAGCAACCTGGAAAGTCAAATCAGCGCTACAAAGAAGTCTCGCTTCCCATCGGTCAAAAGGGCCATGCTGAAAAATGTGTCAAAACCACAAAAGCAGGACGGGCCATGGAGAAATGGGAGCCTTGCTACGCTGATGGGCGGGACGTTAATTGCCAGCAACCACTCTGGAGAAGTGTACGGTGTGGCCTTAAACATCGAAAAAACACAGCTTATGGAGCATAGGGCACTTCCACTCATGGGCGTATAAATTGGGAAAATTAAAAATCAGCAAGACACAGGCAAACCAAAGTTTAGGGCTGCTCTGTTGACAAGAACCTCCACTTCATGACACCTTAAATATCCCAGGAAAGAGAAAAATGGATAAAGAAGTTGTGGTCCTTATGTACAATGGAATATCACTCAGCCATGAAATCAATGTCATAAGGCTAGAAGCAGCATGATGAGTGGATTTAGGTACGATGACTCTAAGTGAAATAAGTCACACCGAAATAGACACTTATCATAAGCTATCACTTATAGAGGGAATGTAAAAACTGCTACACATGAACTGAATTACAAAAGAGAACAGAGTCACAGGTTTAGAAAACACACTATGGCTGCTTAACGGGAAAGGTGAGGTGGTGTGATGCATAAAACAAGGGTTTCAAATTAGCTCAGATACCGTTCCATACACCCAATATGTAATAGACAAGACCTACTCCTTGCTCAGTGAACTGGACTCAACACC
Organism: Eschrichtius robustus; assembly: GCF_028021215.1. Taxonomy (NCBI): domain Eukaryota; kingdom Metazoa; phylum Chordata; class Mammalia; order Artiodactyla; family Eschrichtiidae; genus Eschrichtius; species Eschrichtius robustus. The sequence goes on along the minus strand of NW_027175288.1, from coordinate 462,859 downwards.
CCCTATTCACCGCACAAGTATATATCTGACTAGTAAGAATCTTAAAACCTATGTATTGATATCTCTCTGGAAGTGTGTCAAGTGGGTGTAAAGCCGCATAAACACAGCCGTGAAAAGCAGCTAAACCCCATTATAAAAATAAATTACTTGTAAAAACCCGTAAAACAAAGACAGTGAAAGAAGAGAAATTCTTACACAATTCGTTCAGGGGTTGTGATGCAACCTGGATTGACCATATCTAGACCCACAGCTGGATGAGACATAAGGGTGGACACTCTTGGGGCTGACAGGTTTGGTGAGGTTGGGTGAGCAAACGCAGACCCTTTAAAATAATACTCTGTGGTACCCATCCCATGGGTCCCAAATCTCCAGTTTCAAGGGCATCTTCCTGCATCGAAAACATGCATGAGAAACCCAGAAGATGGTACACCGTGTGATCGGGAAAGGTTTCTAAAACGCACCTCATTTCTCATCTCCTTGTGCTCGGGTTCGCCATTCCAGCTACTTTACTAGCAATCTCCCTTCTTGGAGAAAAAGCACCTTTAACCTCCTGATCTGTACAGGTTGCAATTTGTCCTGAGGAAGAACGGGAAGAGGGGCAACCAATGAGAGACTAGATCTAGGTGTTGGGACAGGCACAGGTCACTCTATTTTCCCATCAGGAAGAAGAATTAACCACAGGCTCAGCCTGCCGCCCGGAACCAGAATAGGGCCTGAGGCAATCCCGCGCTTCTGTGGCCAGCTCCCAAAAAAGCCAGTTGAAAAATGCAGCACATGGGCACTGCAATTCACAAACCCGCAGAGTTATAAATGATAACTCTCGTCCACAAATATATTGAGGGAAGGCAATGAAGAGGATTTGAAAGCAAAGCAGAATTGCAGGAAACAGGTTTCAGGAGGTAGATTCGAATCACCTTTAAAGCACATGAAAGGTGGCATAACGTCGACAATGATGCCCTTGGCCAAAAAGGGCGTATGCGTTTTTTCCTGAATATATTCAGGAAAAAACGCATACGCCCTTTTTGGCCAACCAAGCAACCTGGAAAGGCAAATCAGCGCTACAATGAAGTCTCGCTTCCCATCGGTCAAAAGGGCCATGCTGCAAAAAGTGTCAAAACCAGAAATGCAGGACAGGCCATGGAGAAATGGCAGCCTTGCTACGCTGATGGGAGGGATGTAAATTGCCAACAGCCACTCTGGAGAAGTGTACGGTGTGTCCTGAAACATCGAAAAAACACAGCTTAGGGAGCATAGGGCACGTCCACTCATGGGCGTATAAATTGGGAAAACTAAAAATCAGCAAGACACAGGCACCCCAAAGTTTAGGGCTGCTCTGTTGACAAGAACCTCCACTTCATGACACCTTAAATATCCCAGGAAAGAGAAAAATGGATAAAGAAGTTGTGGTCCTTATGTACAATGGAATATCACTCAGACATGAAATCAATGTCATAAGGCTATTAGAAGCAAGATGAGTGGATTTAGGTACGACGATTCTAAGTGAAATAAGTCATACAGAAAAAGTCACTTATCATAAGCTATCACTTATAGAGGGAATGTAAAAACTGCTACACTTGAACTGAATTACAAAACAGAACAGAGTCACACGTTTAGAAAACAAACTATGGCTGCTTAACGGGAAAGGTGAGGTGGGGTGATGCATAAAACAAGGGTTTCAAATTCGCTCAGATACCGTTCCATACACCCAATATGTAATAGACAAGACCTACACCTTGCTCAGTGAACTGGACTCAACACCCCCTATTCACCGCACAAGAATATATCTGACTAGTAAGAATCGTAAAACCTATGTATTGATATCTCTCTGGAAGTGAGTCAAGTGGGTGTAAAGCCGCATAAACACAGCCGTGAAAAGCAGCTAAACCCCATTATAAAAATAAATTACTTTGAAAAACCCGTAAAACAAAGACAGTGAAAGAGAGAGAAATTCTTACAAAATTCGTTCAGGGGCTGTGATGCAACCTGGATTGACCATATCTAGACCCACACCGGGATGAGACATAAGGTTGGACACTCTTGGGGCTGACAGGTTGGGTGAGGTTGGGTGAGCAAACGCAGACCCTTTAAAGTAATACTGCGTGGTACCCATCCCATGGGTCCCAAATCTCCAGTTTCAAGGGCATCTTCCTACATCGAAAACATGCATGAGAATCTCAGAAGATGGTACACCGTGTGATTTTGAAAGGTTTCTAAAACGCACCCCATTTCTCACCTCTTTGTGCTCGGGTTCGCCTTTCCAGCTACTTTACTAGCAATCTCCCTACTTGCAGAATCAGCACCGTTAAGCTCCTGATCCATACAGGTTGCAATTTGTCCTGAGGATGAACGGGAAGAGGGGCAACCAATGAGAGACTATATCTAGGTGTTGGGACAGGCACAGGTCACTCTATTTTCCCATCAGGAAGAACAATTAACCACAGGCTCAGCCTGCCGCCCAGAAGCACAATAGCGCCTGAGGCAATACTGCGCTTTTGCGGCCAGCTCCCAAAAAAGCGAGTTGAAAAATGGAGCTCAGGGACACTGCAATTCACAAACCCGCAGAGTTATAAATGATAACTCTCATCCACAGATATATTGAGGGAATGGAACGAAGAGGATTTGAAAGCAAGGCAGAATTGCAGGAAACAGATTTCAGGAGGTAGATTCGAATCGCCTTTAAAGCACATGAAAATCGGCCAAACGTGGACAATGATGCCCTTGGGCAAAAAGGGCGTATGCGTTTTTTCCTGAATATATTCAGGAAAAAACGCATACGCCCTTTCTGGCCAACCAAGCACCCTGGAAAGGCAAATCAGCGCTACAAAGAAGTCTCGCTTCCCATCGGTCAAAAGGGCCATGCTAAAAAAGTGTCAAAACCAGAAATGCAGGACAGGCCATGGAGAAATGGCAGCCTTGCTACAATGATAGGCGGGATGTTAATTGCAAACAGCCACTCTGGATAAGTGTACGGTGTGTCCTGAAACATCGAAAAAACACAGCTTAGGGAGCATAGGGCACGTCCACTCATGGGCGTATAAATTGGGAAAACTAAAAATCAGCAAGACACAGGCACCCCAAAGTTTAGGGCTGCTCTGTTGACAAGAACCTCCAGTTCATGACACCTTAAATATCCCAGGAAAGAGAAAAATGGATAAAGAAGTTGTGGTCCTTATGTACAATGGAATATCACTCAGACATGAAATCAATGTCATAAGGCTAGGAGAAACAAGATGAGTGGATTTAGGTACGACGATTCCAAGTGAAATAAGTCACACAGAAAAAGACACTTATCATAAGGTATCACTTATAGAGGGAATGTAAAAACCGCTACACTTGAACTGAATTACAAAACAGAACAGAGTCACACGTTTAGAAAACACACTATGGCTGCTTAACGGGAAAGGTGAGGTGGGGTGATGCATAAAACAAGGGTTTCAAATTCGCTCAGATACCGTTCCATACACCCAATATGTAATAGAAAAGACCTACTCCTTGCTCAGTGAACTGGACACAACACCCCCTATTCACCGCACAAGAATATACGTGACTAGTAAGAATCTTAAAACCTATGTATTGATATGTGTCTGGAAGTGAGTCAAGTGGGTGTAAAGCAGCTTAAACACAGCCGTGAAAAGCAGCTAAACCCCATTATAAAAATAAATTACTTTTAAAAACCCGTAAAACAAAGACAGTGAAAGAGAGAGAAATTCTTACAAAATTCGTTCAGGGGCTGTGATGCAACCTGGATTGACCATATCTAGACCCACAGCTGGATGAGACATAAGGGTGGACACTCTTGGGGCTGAGAGGTTTGGTGAGGTTGGGTGAGCAAACGCAGACCCTTTAAAGTAATACTGCGTGGTACCCATCCCATGGGTCCCAAATCTCCAGGTTCAAGGGCATCTTCCTACGTCGAAAACATGCTTGAGAAACCCAGAAGATGGTACACCGTGTGATTTTGAAAGGTTTCCAAAATGAACCACATTTCTCATCTCCTTGTGCTGGGGTTCGCCTTTCCAGCTACTTTACTAGCAATCTCCCTACTTGGAGAATCAGCACCTTTAAGCTCCTGTTCCCTACAGGTTGCAATTTGTCCTGAGGATGAACGGGAAGACGGGCAACCAATGAGAGACTAGATCTAGGTGTTGGGACAGGCACAGGTCACTCTATTTTCCCATCAGGAAGAAGAATTAAACACAGGTTCAGCCTGCTGCCGGGAACCAGAATAGGGCCTGAGGCAATCCCGTGCTTTTGCGGCCAGCTCCCAAAAAAGACAGTTGAAAAATGGAGCTCAGGGGCACTGCAATTCACAAACCTGCTGAGTTATAAATGATAACTCTCGTCCACAAATATATTGAGGGAAGGCAACGAAGAGGATTTGAAAGCAAGGCAGAATTGCAGGAAACAGGTTTCAGGAGGTAGATTCGAATCGCCTTTAAAGCACATGAAAGGTGGCAAAACGTCGACAATGATGACCTTGGCCAAAAAGGGCGTATGCGTTGTTTCCTGAATATATTCAGGAAACAACGCATACGCCCTTTTTGGCCAACCAAGCAACCTGGAAAGGCAAATCAGCGTTACCAAGAATTCTCGCTTCCCATCGGTCAAAAGGGCCATGCTGCAAAAATTTTCAAAACCAGAAATGCAGGACAGGCCATGGAGAAATGGCAGCCTTGCTACGCTGATGGGAGGGATGTAAATTGCCAACAGCCACTCTGGAGAAGTGTACGGTGTGTCCTGAAACATCGAAAAAACACAGCTTAGGGAGCATAGGGCACGTCCACTCATGGGCGTATAAATTGGGAAAACTAAAAATCAGCAAGACACAGGCACCCCAAAGTTTAGGGCAGCTCTGTTGACAAGAACCTCCACTTCATGACACCGTAAATATCCCAGGAAAGAGAAAAATGGATAAAGAAGTTGTGGTCCTTATGTACAATGGAATATCACTCAGACATGAAATCAATGTCATAAGGCTAGTAGAAGCAAGATGAGTGGATTTAGGAACGACGATTCTAAGTGAAATAAGTCACACAGAAAAAGACACTTATCATAAGCTATCACTTAGAGAGGGAATGTAAAAACCGCTACACTTGAACTGAATTACAAAACAGAATAGAGTCACACGTTTAGAAAACACACTATGGCTGCTTAACGGGAAAGGTGAGGTGGGGTGTTGCATAAAACAAGGGCTTCAAATTCGCTCAGATACTGTTCCATACACCCAATATGTAATAGACAAGACCTACTCCTTGCTCAGTGAACTGGACTCAACACCCCCTATTCACCGCACAATAATATGTCTGACTAGTAAGAATCGTAAAACCTATGTATTGATATCTCTCTGGAAGTGAGTCAAGTGGGTGTAAAGCCGCATAAACACAGCCGTGAAAGGCAGCTAAACCCCATTATAAAAATAAATTACTTTTAAAAACCCGTAAAACAAAGACAGTGAAAGAGAGAGAAATTCTTACAAAATTCGTTCAGGGGCTGTGATGCAACCTGGATTGACCATATCTAGACCCACAGCTGGATGAGACATAAGGGTGGACACTCTTGGGGCTGAGAGGCTGGGTGAGGTTGGGTGAGCAAACGCAGAACCTTTAAAGTAATACTGCGTGGTACCCATCCCATGGGTCCCAAATCTCCAGGTTCAAGGGCATCTTCCTACATCGAAAACATGCATGAGAAACCCAGTATAAGGTACACCGTGTGATTTTGAAAGGTTTCTAAAACGCACCTCATTTCTCATCTCCTTGTGCTCGGGTTCGCCATTCCAGGTACTTTACTAGCAATCTCCCTACTTGGAGAATCAGCACCTTTAACCTCCTGTTCTGTACAGGTTGCAATTTGTCCTGAGGATGAACGGGAAGAGGGGCAACCAATGAGAGACTAGATCTAGGTGTTGGGACAGGCACAGGTCACTCTATTTTCCCATCAGGAAGAAGAATTAACCACAGGCTCAGCCTGCCCCCTGGAACCTGAATAGGGCCTGAGGCAATCCCGTGCTCTTGCGGCCAGCTCCCAAAAAAGACAGTTGAAAAATGGAGCTCAGGGGCACTGCCATTCACAAACCCGCAGAGTTATAAATGGTAACTCTCGTCAACAAATATATTGAGGGAAGGCAACGAAGAGGATTTGAAAGCAAGGCAGAATTGCAGGAAACATGTTTCAAGAGGTAGATTCGAATCGCCTTTAAAGCACATGAAAAGTGGCAAAACATCGACAGTGATTCCCTTGGCCAAAAAGGGCGTATGCGTTTTTTCCTGAATATATTCAGGAAAAGACGGATACGCCCTTTTTGGCCAACCAAGCAACCTGGAAAGGCAGATCAGCGCTACAAAGAAGTCTCGCTTCCCATCGGTCAAAAGGGCCATGCTGCAAAAAGTGTCAAAACCAGAAATGCAGGACAGGCCATGGAGAAATGGCAGCCTTGCTACGCTGATGGGCGGGATGTAAATTGCCAAGAGCCACTCTGGAGAAGTGTACGGTGTGTCCTGAAACATCGAAAAAACAGCTTAGGGAGCATAGGGCACGTGCACTCATGGGCGTATAAATTGGGAAAACTAAAAATCAGCAAGACACAGGCACCCCAATGTTTAGGGCTGCTATGTTGACAAGAACCTCCACTTCATGACACCTTAAATATCCCAGGAAAGAGAAAAATGGATAAAGAAGTTGTGGTCCTTATGTACAAAGGAATATCACTCAGACATGAAATCAATGTCATAAGGCTAGTAGAAGCAAGATGAGTGGATTTATGTATGACGATTCTAAGTGAACTAAGTCACACAGAAAAAGACACTTATCATAAGCTATTACTTATAGAGGGAATGTAAAAACCGCTACACATGAACTGAATTACAAAGGGAACAGAGTCACACGTTTAGAAAACACACTATGGCTGTTTAACGGGAAAGGTGAGGTGGGGTGATGCATAAAACAAGGGTTTCAAATTCGCTCAGATACCGTTCCATACACCCAATATGTATTAGACAAGGCCTACTCCTTGCTCAGTGAACTGGACTCAACACCCCCTATTCACCGCACAAGAATATATCTGACTAGTAATAATCGTAAAACCTATGTATTGATATCTCTCTGGAAGTGATTCAAGTGGGTGTAAAGCCGCATAAACACAGCCGTGAAAAGCAGCTAAACCCCATTATAAAAATAAATTACTTTTAAAAACCCGTAAAACAAAGACAGTGAAAGAGAGAGAAATTCTTACAAAATTCGTTCAGGGGCTGTGATGCAACCTGGATTGACCATATCTAGACCCACAGCTGGATGAGACATAAGGTTGGACACTCTTGGGGCTGACAGGTTGGGTGAGGTTGGGTGAGCAAACGCAGACCCTTTAAAGTAATACTGCGTGGTACCCATCCCATGTGTCCCAAATCTCCAGGTTCAAGGGCATCTTCCTACATCGAAAACATGCATGAGAAACTCAGAAGATGGTACACCGTGTGATTTTGAAAGGTTTCTAAAACGCACCCCATTTCTCACCTCCTTGTGCTCGGGTTCGCCTTTCCAGCTACTTTACTAGCAATCTCCCTACTTGCAGAATCAGCTCCTTTAAGCTCCTGATCCATACAGGTTGCAATTTGTCCTGAGGATGAACGGGAAGAGGGGCAACCAATGAGAGACTAGATCTAGGTGTTGGGACAGGCACAGGTTACTATATTTTCCCATCAGGAAGAAGAATTAACCACAGGCTCAGCATGCCGCCCAGAAGCACAATAGCGCCTGAGGCAATACTGCGCTTTTGCGGCCAGCTCCCAAAAAAGCGAGTTGATAAATGGAGCTCAGGGACACTGCAATTCACAAACCCGCAGAGTTATAAATGATAACTCTCATCCACAGATATATTGAGGGAATGGAACGAAGAGGATTTGAAAGCAAGGCAGAATTGCAGGAAACAGATTTCAGGAGGTAGATTCGAATTGCCTTTAAAGCACATGAAAAGCGGCAAAAGGTCGACAATGATGCCCTTGGCCAAAAAGTGCGTATGCGTTTTTTCCTGAATATATTCAGGAAAAAACGCATACGCCCTTTTTGGCCAACCAAGCACCCTGGAAAGGCAAATCAGCGCTACAAAGAAGTCTCGCTTCCCATCGGTCAAAAGGGCCATGCTGCAAAAAGTGTCAAAACCAGAAATGCAGGACAGGCCATGGAGAAATGGCAGACTTGCTACGCTGATAGGCGGGATGTTAATTGCCAACAACCACTCTGGAGAGGTGTACGGTGTGTCCTGAAACATCGAAAAAACACAGCTTAGGGAGCATAGGGCACGTCCACTCATGGGCGTATAAATTGGGAAAACTAAAAATCAGCAAGACACAGGCACCCCAAAGTTTAGGGCTGCTCTGTTGACAAGAACCTCCAGTTCATGACACCTTAAATATCCCAGGAAAGAGAAAAATGGATAAAGAAGTTGTGGTCCTTATGTACAATGGAATATCACTCAGACATGAAATCAATGTCATAAGGATAGGAGAAGCAAGATGAGTGGATTTAGGTACGACGATTCCAAGTGAAATAAGTCACACAGAAAAAGACACTTATCATAAGGTATCACTTATAGAGGGAATGTAAAAACCGCTACACTTGAACTGAATTACAAAACAGAACAGAGTCACACGTTTAGAAAACACACTATGGCTGCTTAACGGGAAAGGTGAGGTGGGGTGATGCATAAAACAAGGGTTTCAAATTCGCTCAGATACCGTTCCATACACCCAATATGTAATAGACAAGACCTACTCCTTGCTCAGTGAACTGGACACAACACCCCCTATTCACCGCACAAGAATATACGTGACTAGTAAGAATATTAAAACCTATGTATTGATACGTGTCTGGAAGTGAGTCAAGTGGGTGTAAAGCCGCTTAAACACAGCCGTGAAAAGCAGCTAAACCCCATTATAAAAATAAATTACTTTTAAAAACGCGTAAAACAAAGACAGTGAAAGAGAGAGAAATTCTTACAAAATTCGTTCAGGGGCTGTGATGCAACCTGGATTGACCATATCTAGACCCACAGCTGGATGAGACATAAGGGTGGACACTGTTGGGGCTGAGAGGTTTGGTGAGGTTGGGTGAGCAAACGCAGACCCTTTAAAGTAATACTGCGTGGTACCCATCCCATGGGTCCCAAATCTCCAGGTTCAAGGGCATCTTCCTACATCGAAAACATGCATGAGAAACCCAGAAGATGGTACACCGTGTGATTTTGAAAGGTTTCCAAAATGAACCACATTTCTCATCTCCTTGTGCTCGGGTTCGCCTTTCCAGCTACTTTACTAGCAATCTCCCTACTTGGAGAATCAGCACCTTTAAGCTCCTGTTCCCTACAGGTTGCAATTTGTCCTGAGGATGAACGGGAAGACGGGCAACCAATGAGAGACTAGATCTAGGTGTTGGGACAGGCACAGGTCACTCTATTTTCCCATCAGGAAGAAGAATTAAACACAGGTTCAGCCTGCCGCCGGGAACCAGAATAGGGCCTGAGGCAATCCCGTGCTTTTGCGGCCAGCTCCCAAAAAAGACAGTTGAAAAATGGAGCTCAGGAGCACTGCAATTCACAAACCTGCTGAGTTATAAATGATAACTCTCGTCCACAAATATATTGAGGGAAGGCAACGAAGAGGATTTGAAAGCAAGGCAGAATTGCAGGAAACAGGTTTCAGGAGGTAGATTCGAATCGCCTTTAAAGCACATGAAAGGTGGCAAAACGTCGACAATGATGACCTTGGCCAAAAAGGGCGTATGCGTTGTTTCCTGAATATATTCAGGAAAAAACGCATACGCCCTTTTTGGCCAACCAAGCAACCTGGAAAGGCAAATCAGCGCTACCAAGAATTCTCGCTTCCCATCGGTCAAAAGGGCCATGCTGCAAAAATTTTCAAAACCAGAAATGCAGGACAGGCCATGGAGAAATGGCAGCCTTGCTACGCTGATGGGAGGGATGTAAATTGCCAACAGCCACTCTGGAGAAGTGTAAGGTGTGTCCTGAAACATCGAAAAAACACAGCTTAGGGAGCATAGGGCACGTCCACTCATGGGCGTATAAATTGGGAAAACTAAAAATCAGCAAGACACAGGCACCCCAAAGTTTAGGGCAGCTCTGTTGGCAAGAACCTCCACTTCATGACACCGTAAATACCCCAGGAAAGAGAAAAATGGATAAAGAAGTTGTGGTCCTTATATACAATGGAATATCACTCAGACATGAAATCAATGTCATAAGGCTAGTAGAAGCAAGATGAGTGGATTTAGGAACGACGATTCTAAGTGAAATAAGTCACACAGAAAAAGACACTTATCATAAGCTATCACTTAGAGAGGGAATGTAAAAACCGCTACACTTGAACTGAATTACAAAACAGAACAGAGTCACACGTTTAGAAAACACACTATGGCTGCTTAACGGGAAAGGTGAGGTGGGGTGATGCATAAAACAAGGGTTTCAAATTCACTCAGATACCGTTCCATACACCCAATATGTAATAGACAAGACCAACTCCTTGCTCAGTGAACTGGACTCAACACCCCCTATTCACCGCACAATAATATGTCTGACTAGTAAGAAGCGTAAAACCTATGTATTGATATCTCTCTGGAAGTGAGTCAAGTGGGTGTAAAGCCGCATAAACACAGCCGTGAAAGGCAGCTAAACCCCATTATAAAAATAAATTACTTTTAAAAACCCGTAAAAGAAAGACAGTGAAAGAGAGAGAAATTCTTACATAATTCGTTCAGGGGCTTTGATGCAACCTGGATTGACCATATCTAGACCCACAGCTGGATGAGACATAAGGGTGGACACTCTTGGGGCTGAGAGGTTGGGTGAGGTTGGGTGAGCAAACGCAGAACCTTTAAAGTAATACTGCGTGGTACCCATCCCATGGGTCCCAAATCTCCAGGTTCAAGGGCATCTTCCTACATCGAAAACATGCATGAGAATCCCAGAATAAGGTACACCGTGTGATTTTGAAAGGTTTCTAAAACGCACCTCATTTCTCATCTCCTTGTGCTCGGGTTCGCCATTCCAGGTACTTTACTAGCAATCTCCCTACTTGGAGAATCAGCACCTTTAACCTCCTGTTCTGTACAGGTTGCAATTTGTCCTGAGGATGAACGGGAAGAGGGGCAACCAATGAGAGACTAGATCTAGGTGTTGGGACAGGCACAGGTCACTCTATTTTCCCATCAGGAAGAAGAATTAACCACAGGCTCAGCCTGCCCCCCGGAACCTGAATAGGGCCTGAGGCAATCCCGTGCTTTTGCGGCCAGCTCCCAAAAAAGACAGTTGAAAAATGGAGCTCAGGGGCACTGCCATTCACAAACCCGCAGAGTTATAAATGGTAACTCTCGTCAACAAATATATTGAGGGAAGGCAACGAAGAGGATTTGAAAGCAAGGCAGAATTGCAGGAAACATGTTTCAGGAGGTAAATTCGAATCGCCTTTAAAGCACATGAAAAGTGGCAAAACGTCGACAGTGATGCCCTTGGCCAAAAAGGGCGTATGCGTTTTTTCCTGAATATATTCAGGAAAAAACGGATACGCCCTTTTTGGCCAACCAAGCAACCTGGAAAGGCAAATCAGCGCTACAAAGAAGTCTCGCTTCCCATCGGTCAAAAGGGCCATGCTGCAAAAAGTGTCAAAACCAGAAATGCAGGACAGGCCATGGAGAAATGGCAGCCTTGCTACGCTGATGGGCGGGATGTAAATTGCCAACAGCCACTCTGGAGAAGTGTACGGTGTGTCCTGAAACATCGAAAAAACAGCTTAGGGAGCATAGGGCAAGTGCACTCATGGGCGTATAAATTGGGAAAACTAAAAATCAGCAAGACACAGGCACCCCAATGTTTAGGGCTGCTATGTTGACAAGAACCTCCACTTCATGACACCTTAAATATCCCAGGAAAGAGAAAAATGGATAAAGAAGTTGTGGTCCTTATGTACAAAGGAATATCACTCAGACATGAAATCAATGTCATAAGGCTAGTAGAAGCAAGATGAGTGGATTTAGGTATGACGATTCTAAGTGAACTAAGTCACACAGAAAAAGACACTTATCAAAGGCTGTCACTTATAGAGGGAATGTAAAAACCGCTACATTTGAACTGAATTACAAAACAGAACAGAGTCACACGTTTAGAAAACACACTATGGCTGCTTAACGGGAAAGGTGAGGTGGGGTGATGCATAAAACAAGGGTTTCAAATTCGCTCAGATACCGTTCCATACACCCAATATGTAATAGACAAGACCTACTCCTTGCTCAGTGAACTGGACACAACACCCCCTATTCACCGCACAAGAATATACGTGACTAGTAAGAATCTTAAAACCTATGTATTGATACGTGTCTGGAAGTGAGTCAAGTGGGTGTAAAGCCGCTTAAACACAGCCGTGAAAAGCAGCTAAACCCCATTATAAAAATAAATTACTTTTAAAAACCCGTAAAACAAAGACAGTGAAATTCTTACAAAATTCGTTCAGGGGCTGTGATGCAACCTGGATTGACCATATCTAGACCCACAGCTGGATGAGACATAAGGTTGGACACTCTTGGGGCTGACAGGTTGGGTGAGGTTGGGTGAGCAAACGCAGACCCTTTAAAGTAATACTGCGTGGTACCCATCCCATGGGTCCCAAATCTCCAGGTTCAAGGGCATCTTCCTACATCGAAAACATGCATGAGAAACTCAGAAGATGGTACACCGTGTGATTTTGAAAGGTTTCTAAAACGCACCCCATTTCTCACCTCCTTGTGCTCGGGTTCGCCTTTCCAGCTACTTTACTAGCAATCTCCCTACTTGCAGAATCAGCACCTTTAAGCTCCTGATCCATACAGGTTGCAAATTGTCCTGAGGATGAACGGGAAGAGGGGCAACCAATGAGAGACTATATCTAGGTGTTGGGACAGGCACAGGTCACTCTATTTTCCCATCAGGAAGAAGAATTAACCACAGGCTCAGCCTGCTGCCCAGAAGCACAATAGCGCCTGAGGCAATACTGCGCTTTTGCGGCCAGCTCCCAAAAAAGCGAGTTGAAAAATGGAGCTCAGGGACACTGCAATTCACAAACCCGCAGAGTTATAAATGATAAGTCTCGTCCAAAAATATATTGAGGGAAGGCAACGAAGAGGATTTGAAAGCAAGGCAGAATTGCAGGAAACAGATTTCAGGAGGTAGATTCGAATTGCCTTTAAAGCACATGAAAAGCGGCAAAACGTCGACAATGATGCCCTTGGACAAAAAGGGCGTATGCGTTTTTTCCTGAATATATTCAGGAAAAAACGCATACGCCCTTTTTGGCCAACCAAGCAACCTGGAAAGGCAAATCAGCGCTACAAAGAAGTCTCGCTTCCCATCGGTCAAAAGGGCCATGCTAAAAAAGTGTCAAAACCAGAAATGCAGGACAGGCCATGGAGAAATGGCAGCCTTGCTACGCTGATAGGCGGGATGTTAATTGCCAACAGCCACTCTGGAGAAGTGTACGGTGTGTCCTGAAACATCGAAAAAACACAGCTTAGGGAGCATAGGGCACGTCCACTCATGGGCGTATAAATTGGGAAAACTAAAAATCAGCAAGACACAGGCACCCCAAAGTTTAGGGCTGCTCTTTTGACAAGAACCTACAGTTCATGACACCTTAAATATCCCAGGAAAGAGAAAAATGGATAAAGAAGTTGTGGTCCTTATGTACAATGGAATATCACTCAGACATGAAATCAATGTCATAAGGCTAGGAGAAGCAAGATGAGTGGATTTAGGTACGACGATTCCAAGTGAAATAAGTCACACAGAAAAAGACACTTATCATAAGGTATCACTTATAGAGGGAATGTAAAAACCGCTACACTTGAACTGAATTACAAAACAGAACAGAGTCACACGTTTAGAAAACACACTATGGCTGCTTAACGGGAAAGGTGAGGTGGGGTGATGCATAAAACAAGGGTTTCAAATTCGCTCAGATACTGTTCCATACACACAATATGTAATAAAAAAGACCTACTCCTTGCTCAGTGAACTGGACACAACACCCCCTATTCACCGCACAAGAATATACGTGACTAGTAAGAATCTTAAAACCTATGTATTGATACGTGTCTGGAAGTGAGTCAAGTGGGTGTAAAGCCGCTTAAACACAGCCGTGAAAAGCAGCTAAACCCCATTATAAAAATAAATTACTTTTAAAAACCCGTAAAACAAAGACAGTGAAAAAGAGAGAAATTTTACAAAATTCGTTCAGGGGCTGTGATGCAACCTGGATTGACCATATCTAGACCCACAGCTGGATGAGACATAAGGGTGGACACTCTTGGGGCTGAGAGGTTTGGTGAGGTTGGGTGAGCAAACGCAGACCCTTTAAAGTAATACTGCGTGGTACCCATCCCATGGGTCCCAAATCTCCAGGTTCAAGGGCATCTTCCTACATCGAAAACATGCATGAGAAACCCAGAAGATGGTACACCGTGTGATTTTGAAAGGTTTCCAAAATGAACCACATTTCTCATCTCCTTGTGCTGGGGTTCGCCTTTCCAGCTACTTTACTAGCAATCTCCCTATTTGGAGAATCAGCACCTTTAAGCTCCTGTTCCCTACAGGTTGCAATTTGTCCTGAGGATGAACGGGAAGACGGGCAACCAATGAGAGACTAGATCTAGGTGTTGGGACAGGCACAGGTCACTCTATTTTCCCATCAGGAAGAAGAATTAAACACAGGTTCAGCCTGCCGCCGGGAACCAGAATAGGGCCTGAGGCAATCCCGTGCTTTTGCGGCCAGCTCCCAGAAAAGACAGTTGAAAAATGGAGCTCAGGGGCACTGCAATTCACAAACATGCTGAGTTATAAATGATAACTCTCGTCCACAAATATATTGAGGGAAGGCAACGAAGAGGATTTGAAAGCAAGGCAGAATTGCAGGAAACAGGTTTCAGGAGGTAGATTCGAATCGCCTTTAAAGCACATGAAAGGTGGCAAAACGTCGACAATGATGACCTTGGCCAAAAAGGGCGTATGAGTTGTTTCCTGAATATATTCAGGAAAAAACGCATACGCCCTTTTTGGCCAACCAAGCAACCTGGAAAGGCAAATCAGCGCTACCAAGAATTCTCGCTTCCCATCGGTCAAAAGGGCCATGCTGCAAAAATTTTCAAAACCAGAAATGCAGGACAGGCCATGGAGAAATGGCAGCCTTGCTACGCTGATGGGAGGGATGTAAATTGCCAACAGCCACTCTGGAGAAGTGTACGGTGTGTCCTGAAACATCAAAAAAACACAGCTTAGGGAGCATAGGGCACGTCCACTCATGGGCGTATAAATTGGGAAAACTAAAAATCAGCAAGACACAGGCACCCCAAAGTTTAGGGCAGCTCTGTTGACAAGAACCTCCACTTCATGACACCGTAAATACCCCAGGAAAGAGAAAAATGGATAAAGAAGTTGTGGTCCTTATGTACAATGGAATATCACTCAGACATGAAATCAATGTCATAAGGCTAGTAGAAGCAAGATGAGTGGATTTAGGAACGACGATTCTAAGTGAAATAAGTCACACAGAAAAAGACACTTATCATAAGCTATCACTTAGAGAGGGAATGTAAAAACCGCTACACTTGAACTGAATTACAAAACAGAACAGAGTCACACGTTTAGAAATCACACTATGGCTGCTTAACGGGAAAGGTGAGTTGGGGTGATGCATAAAACAAGGGTTTCAAATTCACTCAGATACCGTTCCATACACCCAATATGTAATAGACAAGACCAACTCCTTGCTCAGTGAACTGGACTCAACACCCCCTATTCACCGCACAATAATATGTCTGACTAGTAAGAAGCGTAAAACCTATGTATTGATATCGCTCTGGAAGTGAGTCAAGTGGGTGTAAAGCCGCATAAACACAGCCATGAAAGGCAGCTAAACCCCATTATAAAAATAAATTACTTTTAAAAACCCGTAAAAGAAAGACAGTGAAAGAGAGAGAAATTCTTACATAAATCGTTCAGGGGCTTTGATGCAACCTGGATTGAACATATCTAGACCCACAGCTGGATGAGACATAAGGGTGGACACTCTTGGGGCTGAGAGGTTGGGTGAGGTTGGGTGAGCAAACGCAGAACCTTTAAAGTAATACTGCGTGGTACCCATCCCATGGGTCCCAAATCTCCAGGTTCAAGGGCATCTTCCTACATCGAAAACATGCATGAGAAACCCAGAATAAGGTACACCGTGTGATTTTGAAAGGTTTCTAAAACGCACCTCATTTCTCATCTCCTTGTGCTCGGGTTCGCCATTCCAGGTACTTTACTAGAAATCTCCCTACTTGGAGAATCAGCACCTTTAACCTCCTGTTCTGTACAGGTTGCAATTTGTCCTGAGGATGAACGGGAAGAAGGGCAACCAATGAGAGACTAGATCTAGGTGTTGGGACAGGCACAGGTCACTCTATTTTCCCATCGGGAAGAAGAATTAACCACAGGCTCAGCCTGCCCCCCGGAACCTGAATAGGGCCTGAGGCAATCCCGTGATTTTGCGGCCAGCTCTCAAAAAAGACAGTTGAAAAATGGAGCTCAGGGGCACTGCCATTCACAAACCCGCAGAGTTATAAATGGTAACTCTCGTCAACAAATATATTGAGGGAAGGCAACGAAGAGGATTTGAAAGCAAGGCAGAATTGCAGGAAACATGTTTCAGGAGGTAGATTCGAATCGCCTTTAAAGCACATGAAAAGTGGCAAAACGTCGACAGTGATGCCCTTGGCCAAAAAGGGCGTATGCGTTTTTTCCTGAATATATTCAGGAAAAAACGGATACGCCCTTTTTGGCCAACCAAGCAACCTGGAAAGGCAAATCAGCGCTACAAAGAAATCTCGCTTCCCATCGGTCAAAAGGGCCATGCTGCAAAAAGTGTCAAAACCAGAAATGCAGGACAGGCCATGGAGAAATGGCAGCCTTGCTACGCTGATGGGCGGGATGTAAATTGCCAACAGCCACTCTGGAGAAGTGTACGGTGTGTCCTGAAACATCGAAAAAACAGCTTAGGGAGCATAGGGCAAGTGCACTCATGGGCGTATAAATTGGGAAAACTAAAAATCAGCAAGACACAGGCACCCCAATGTTTAGGGCTGCTATGTTGACAAGAACCTCCACTTCATGACACCTTAAATATCCCAGGAAAGAGAAAAATGGATAAAGAAGTTGTGGTCCTTATGTACAAAGGAATATCACTCAGACATGAAATCAATGTCATAAGGCTAGTAGAAGCAAGATGAGTGGATTTAGGTATGACGATTCTAAGTGAACTAAGTCACACAGAAAAAGACACTTATCATAAGCTATCACTTATAGAGGGAATGTAAAAACCGCTACACTTGAACTGAATTACAAAGGGAACAGAGTCACACGTTTAGAAAACACACTATGGCTGCTTAACGGGAAAGGTGAGGTGGGGTGATGCATAAAACAAGGGTTTCAAATTCGCTCAGATACCGTTCCATACACCCAATATGTAATAGACAAGGCCTACTCCTTGCTCAGTGAACTGGACTCAACACCCCCTATTCACCGCACAAGAATATATCTGACTAGTAATAATCGTAAAACCTATGTATTGATATCTCTCTGGAAGTGAGTCAAGTGGGTGTAAAGCCGCATAAACACAGCCGTGAAAAGCAGCTAAACCCCATTATAAAAATAAATTACTTTTAAAAACCCGTAAAACAAAGACAGTGAAAGAGAGAGAAATTCTTACAAAATTCGTTCAGGGGCTGTGATGCAACCTGGATTGACCATATCTAGACCCACAGCTGGATGAGACATAAGGTTGGACAATCTTGGGGCTGACAGGTTGGGTGAGGTTGGGTGAGCAAACGCAGACCCTTTAAAGTAATACTGCGTGGTACCCATCCCATGGGTCCCAAATCTCCAGGTTCAAGGGCATCTTCCTACATCGAAAACATGCATGAGAAACTCAGAAGATGGTACACCGTGTGATTTTGAAAGGTTTCTAAAACGCACCCCATTTCTCACCTCCTTGTGCTCGGGTTCGCCTTTCCAGCTACTTTACTAGCAATCTCCCTACTTGCAGAATCAGCACCTTTAAGCTCCTGATCCATACAGGTTGCAATTTGTCCTGAGGATGAACGGGAAGAGGGGCAACCAATGAGAGACTAGATATAGGTGTTGGGACAGGCACAGCTCACTCTATTTTCCCATCAGGAAGAAGAATTAACCACAGGCTCAGCCTGCTGCCCAGAAGCACAATAGCGCCTGAGGCAATACTGCGCTTTTGCGGCCAGCTCCCAAAAAAGCGAGTTGAAAAATGGAGCTCAGGGACACTGCAATTCACAAACCCGCAGAGTTATAAATGATAAGTCTCGTCCAAAAATATATTGAGGGAAGGCAACGAAGAGGATTTGAAAGCAAGGCAGAATTGCAGGAAACAGATTTCAGGAGGTAGATTCGAATTGCCTTTAAAGCACATGAAAAGCGGCAAAACGTCGACAATGATGCCCTTGGCCAAAAAGGGCGTATGCGTTTTTTCCTGAATATATTCAGGAAAAAACGCATACGCCCTTTTTGGCCAACCAAGCAACCTGGAAAGGCAAATCAGCGCTACAAAGAAGTCTCGCTTCCCATCGGTCAAAAGGGCCATGCTAAAAAAGTGTCAAAACCAGAAATGCAGGACAGGCCATGGAGAAATGGCAGCCTTGCTACGCTGATAGGCGGGATGTTAATTGCCAACAGCCACTCTGGAGAAGTGTACGGTGTGTCCTGAAACATCGAAAAAACACAGCTTAGGGAGCATAGGGCACGTCCACTCATGGGCGTATAAATTGGGAAAACTAAAAATCAGCAAGACACAGGCACCCCAAAGTTTAGGGCTGCTCTGTTGACAAGAACCTCCAGTTCATGACACCTTAAATATCCCAGGAAAGAGAAAAATGGATAAAGAAGTTGTGGTCCTTATGTACAATGGAATATCACTCAGACATGAAATCAATGTCATAAGGATAGGAGAAGCAAGATGAGTGGATTTAGGTACGACGATTCCAAGTGAAATAAGTCACACAGAAAAAGACACTTATCATAAGGTATCACTTATAGAGGGAATGTAAAAACCGCTACACTTGAACTGAATTACAAAACAGAACAGAGTCACACGTTTAGAAAACACACTATGGCTGCTTAACGGGAAAGGTGAGGTGGGGTGATGCATAAAACAAGGGTTTCAAATTCGCTCAGATACCGTTCCATACACCCAATATGTAATAGACAAGACCTACTCCTTGCTCAGTGAACTGGACACAACACCCCCTATTCACCGCACAAGAATATACGTGACTAGTAAGAATATTAAAACCTATGTATTGATACGTGTCTGGAAGTGAGTCAAGTGGGTGTAAAGCCGCTTAAACACAGCCGTGAAAAGCAGCTAAACCCCATTATAAAAATAAATTACTTTTAAAATCGCGTAAAACAAAGACAGTGAAAGAGAGAGAAATTCTTACAAAATTCGTTCAGGGGCTGTGATGCAACCTGGATTGACCATATCTAGACCCACAGCTGGATGAGACATAAGGGTGGACACTGTTGGGGCTGAGAGGTTTGGTGAGGTTGGGTGAGCAAACGCAGACCCTTTAAAGTAATACTGCGTGGTACCCATCCCATGGGTCCCAAATCTCCAGGTTCAAGGGCATCTTCCTACATCGAAAACATGCATGAGAAACCCAGAAGATGGTACACCGTGTGATTTTGAAAGGTTTCCAAAATGAACCACATTTCTCATCTCCTTGTGCTCGGGTTCGCCTTTCCAGCTACTTTACTAGCAATCTCCCTACTTGGAGAATCAGCACCTTTAAGCTCCTGTTCCCTACAGGTTGCAATTTGTCCTGAGGATGAACGGGAAGACGGGCAACCAATGAGAGACTAGATCTAGGTGTTGGGACAGGCACAGGTCACTCTATTTTCCCATCAGGAAGAAGAATTAAACACAGGTTCAGCCTGCCGCCGGGAACCAGAATAGGGCCTGAGGCAATCCCGTGCTTTTGCGGCCAGCTCCCAAAAAAGACAGTTGAAAAATGGAGCTCAGGAGCACTGCAATTCACAAACCTGCTGAGTTATAAATGATAACTCTCGTCCACAAATATATTGAGGGAAGGCAACGAAGAGGATTTGAAAGCAAGGCAGAATTGCAGGAAACAGGTTTCAGGAGGTAGATTCGAATCGCCTTTAAAGCACATGAAAGGTGGCAAAACGTCGACAATGATGACCTTGGCCAAAAAGGGCGTATGCGTTGTTTCCTGAATATATTCAGGAAAAAACGCATACGCCCTTTTTGGCCAACCAAGCAACCTGGAAAGGCAAATCAGCGCTACCAAGAATTCTCGCTTCCCATCGGTCAAAAGGGCCATGCTGCAAAAATTTTCAAAACCAGAAATGCAGGACAGGCCATGGAGAAATGGCAGCCTTGCTACGCTGATGGGAGGGATGTAAATTGCCAACAGCCACTCTGGAGAAGTGTAAGGTGTGTCCTGAAACATCGAAAAAACACAGCTTAGGGAGCATAGGGCACGTCCACTCATGGGCGTATAAATTGGGAAAACTAAAAATCAGCAAGACACAGGCACCCCAAAGTTTAGGGCAGCTCTGTTGGCAAGAACCTCCACTTCATGACACCGTAAATACCCCAGGAAAGAGAAAAATGGATAAAGAAGTTGTGGTCCTTATATACAATGGAATATCACTCAGACATGAAATCAATGTCATAAGGCTAGTAGAAGCAAGATGAGTGGATTTAGGAACGACGATTCTAAGTGAAATAAGTCACACAGAAAAAGACACTTATCATAAGCTATCACTTAGAGAGGGAATGTAAAAACCGCTACACTTGAACTGAATTACAAAACAGAACAGAGTCACACGTTTAGAAAACACACTATGGCTGCTTAACGGGAAAGGTGAGGTGGGGTGATGCATAAAACAAGGGTTTCAAATTCACTCAGATACCGTTCCATACACCCAATATGTAATAGACAAGACCAACTCCTTGCTCAGTGAACTGGACTCAACACCCCCTATTCACCGCACAATAATATGTCTGACTAGTAAGAAGCGTAAAACCTATGTATTGATATCTCTCTGGAAGTGAGTCAAGTGGGTGTAAAGCCGCATAAACACAGCCGTGAAAGGCAGCTAAACCCCATTATAAAAATAAATTACTTTTAAAAACCCGTAAAAGAAAGACAGTGAAAGAGAGAGAAATTCTTACATAATTCGTTCAGGGGCTTTGATGCAACCTGGATTGACCATATCTAGACCCACAGCTGGATGAGACATAAGGGTGGACACTCTTGGGGCTGAGAGGTTGGGTGAGGTTGGGTGAGCAAACGCAGAACCTTTAAAGTAATACTGCGTGGTACCCATCCCATGGGTCCCAAATCTCCAGGTTCAAGGGCATCTTCCTACATCGAAAACATGCATGAGAATCCCAGAATAAGGTACACCGTGTGATTTTGAAAGGTTTCTAAAACGCACCTCATTTCTCATCTCCTTGTGCTCGGGTTCGCCATTCCAGGTACTTTACTAGCAATCTCCCTACTTGGAGAATCAGCACCTTTAACCTCCTGTTCTGTACAGGTTGCAATTTGTCCTGAGGATGAACGGGAAGAGGGGCAACCAATGAGAGACTAGATCTAGGTGTTGGGACAGGCACAGGTCACTCTATTTTCCCATCAGGAAGAAGAATTAACCACAGGCTCAGCCTGCCCCCCGGAACCTGAATAGGGCCTGAGGCAATCCCGTGCTTTTGCGGCCAGCTCCCAAAAAAGACAGTTGAAAAATGGAGCTCAGGGGCACTGCCATTCACAAACCCGCAGAGTTATAAATGGTAACTCTCGTCAACAAATATATTGAGGGAAGGCAACGAAGAGGATTTGAAAGCAAGGCAGAATTGCAGGAAACATGTTTCAGGAGGTAAATTCGAATCGCCTTTAAAGCACATGAAAAGTGGCAAAACGTCGACAGTGATGCCCTTGGCCAAAAAGGGCGTATGCGTTTTTTCCTGAATATATTCAGGAAAAAACGGATACGCCCTTTTTGGCCAACCAAGCAACCTGGAAAGGCAAATCAGCGCTACAAAGAAGTCTCGCTTCCCATCGGTCAAAAGGGCCATGCTGCAAAAAGTGTCAAAACCAGAAATGCAGGACAGGCCATGGAGAAATGGCAGCCTTGCTACGCTGATGGGCGGGATGTAAATTGCCAACAGCCACTCTGGAGAAGTGTACGGTGTGTCCTGAAACATCGAAAAAACAGCTTAGGGAGCATAGGGCAAGTGCACTCATGGGCGTATAAATTGGGAAAACTAAAAATCAGCAAGACACAGGCACCCCAATGTTTAGGGCTGCTATGTTGACAAGAACCTCCACTTCATGACACCTTAAATATCCCAGGAAAGAGAAAAATGGATAAAGAAGTTGTGGTCCTTATGTACAAAGGAATATCACTCAGACATGAAATCAATGTCATAAGGCTAGTAGAAGCAAGATGAGTGGATTTAGGTATGACGATTCTAAGTGAACTAAGTCACACAGAAAAAGACACTTATCAAAGGCTGTCACTTATAGAGGGAATGTAAAAACCGCTACATTTGAACTGAATTACAAAACAGAACAGAGTCACACGTTTAGAAAACACACTATGGCTGCTTAACGGGAAAGGTGAGGTGGGGTGATGCATAAAACAAGGGTTTCAAATTCGCTCAGATACCGTTCCATACACCCAATATGTAATAGACAAGACCTACTCCTTGCTCAGTGAACTGGACACAACACCCCCTATTCACCGCACAAGAATATACGTGACTAGTAAGAATCTTAAAACCTATGTATTGATACGTGTCTGGAAGTGAGTCAAGTGGGTGTAAAGCCGCTTAAACACAGCCGTGAAAAGCAGCTAAACCCCATTATAAAAATAAATTACTTTTAAAAACCCGTAAAACAAAGACAGTGAAATTCTTACAAAATTCGTTCAGGGGCTGTGATGCAACCTGGATTGACCATATCTAGACCCACAGCTGGATGAGACATAAGGTTGGACACTCTTGGGGCTGACAGGTTGGGTGAGGTTGGGTGAGCAAACGCAGACCCTTTAAAGTAATACTGCGTGGTACCCATCCCATGGGTCCCAAATCTCCAGGTTCAAGGGCATCTTCCTACATCGAAAACATGCATGAGAAACTCAGAAGATGGTACACCGTGTGATTTTGAAAGGTTTCTAAAACGCACCCCATTTCTCACCTCCTTGTGCTCGGGTTCGCCTTTCCAGCTACTTTACTAGCAATCTCCCTACTTGCAGAATCAGCACCTTTAAGCTCCTGATCCATACAGGTTGCAAATTGTCCTGAGGATGAACGGGAAGAGGGGCAACCAATGAGAGACTATATCTAGGTGTTGGGACAGGCACAGGTCACTCTATTTTCCCATCAGGAAGAAGAATTAACCACAGGCTCAGCCTGCTGCCCAGAAGCACAATAGCGCCTGAGGCAATACTGCGCTTTTGCGGCCAGCTCCCAAAAAAGCGAGTTGAAAAATGGAGCTCAGGGACACTGCAATTCACAAACCCGCAGAGTTATAAATGATAAGTCTCGTCCAAAAATATATTGAGGGAAGGCAACGAAGAGGATTTGAAAGCAAGGCAGAATTGCAGGAAACAGATTTCAGGAGGTAGATTCGAATTGCCTTTAAAGCACATGAAAAGCGGCAAAACGTCGACAATGATGCCCTTGGACAAAAAGGGCGTATGCGTTTTTTCCTGAATATATTCAGGAAAAAACGCATACGCCCTTTTTGGCCAACCAAGCAACCTGGAAAGGCAAATCAGCGCTACAAAGAAGTCTCGCTTCCCATCGGTCAAAAGGGCCATGCTAAAAAAGTGTCAAAACCAGAAATGCAGGACAGGCCATGGAGAAATGGCAGCCTTGCTACGCTGATAGGCGGGATGTTAATTGCCAACAGCCACTCTGGAGAAGTGTACGGTGTGTCCTGAAACATCGAAAAAACACAGCTTAGGGAGCATAGGGCACGTCCACTCATGGGCGTATAAATTGGGAAAACTAAAAATCAGCAAGACACAGGCACCCCAAAGTTTAGGGCTGCTCTTTTGACAAGAACCTACAGTTCATGACACCTTAAATATCCCAGGAAAGAGAAAAATGGATAAAGAAGTTGTGGTCCTTATGTACAATGGAATATCACTCAGACATGAAATCAATGTCATAAGGCTAGGAGAAGCAAGATGAGTGGATTTAGGTACGACGATTCCAAGTGAAATAAGTCACACAGAAAAAGACACTTATCATAAGGTATCACTTATAGAGGGAATGTAAAAACCGCTACACTTGAACTGAATTACAAAACAGAACAGAGTCACACGTTTAGAAAACACACTATGGCTGCTTAACGGGAAAGGTGAGGTGGGGTGATGCATAAAACAAGGGTTTCAAATTCGCTCAGATACTGTTCCATACACACAATATGTAATAAAAAAGACCTACTCCTTGCTCAGTGAACTGGACACAACACCCCCTATTCACCGCACAAGAATATACGTGACTAGTAAGAATCTTAAAACCTATGTATTGATACGTGTCTGGAAGTGAGTCAAGTGGGTGTAAAGCCGCTTAAACACAGCCGTGAAAAGCAGCTAAACCCCATTATAAAAATAAATTACTTTTAAAAACCCGTAAAACAAAGACAGTGAAAAAGAGAGAAATTTTACAAAATTCGTTCAGGGGCTGTGATGCAACCTGGATTGACCATATCTAGACCCACAGCTGGATGAGACATAAGGGTGGACACTCTTGGGGCTGAGAGGTTTGGTGAGGTTGGGTGAGCAAACGCAGACCCTTTAAAGTAATACTGCGTGGTACCCATCCCATGGGTCCCAAATCTCCAGGTTCAAGGGCATCTTCCTACATCGAAAACATGCATGAGAAACCCAGAAGATGGTACACCGTGTGATTTTGAAAGGTTTCCAAAATGAACCACATTTCTCATCTCCTTGTGCTGGGGTTCGCCTTTCCAGCTACTTTACTAGCAATCTCCCTACTTGGAGAATCAGCACCTTTGAGCTCCTGTTCCCTACAGGTTGCAATTTGTCCTGAGGATGAACGGGAAGAGGGGCAACCAATGAGAGACTAGATCTAGGTGTTGGGACAGGCACAGGTCACTCTTTTTTCCCAATAGGAAGAAGAATTAAACACAGGTTCAGCCTGCCGCCGGGAACCAGAATAGGGCCTGAGGCAATCCCGTGCTTTTGCGGCCAGCTCCCAAAAAAGACAGTTGAAAAATGGAGCTCAGGGGCACTGCAATTCACAAACCTGCTGAGTTATAAATGATAACTCTCGTCCACAAATATATTGAGGGAAGGCAACGAAGAGGATTTGAAAGCAAGGCAGAATTGCAGGAAACAGGTTTCAGGGGGTAGATTCGAATCGCCTTTAAAGCACATGAAAGGTGGCAAAACGTCGACAATGATGACCTTGGCCAAAAAGGGCGTATGCGTTGTTTCCTGAATATATTCAGGAAACAACGCATACGCCCTTTTTGGCCAACCAAGCAACCTGGAAAGGCAAATCAGCGCTACCAAGAATTCTTGCTTCCCATCGGTCAAAAGGGCCATGCTGCAAAAATTTTCAAAACCAGAAATGCAGGACAGGCCATGGAGAAATGGCAGCCTTGCTACGCTGATGGGAGGGATGTAAATTGCCAACAGCCACTCTGGAGAAGTGTACGGTGTGTCCTGAAACATCAAAAAAACACAGCTTAGGGAGCATAGGGCACGTCCACTCATGGGCGTATAAATTGGGAAAACTAAAAATCAGCAAGACACAGGCACCCCAAAGTTTAGGGCAGCTCTGTTGACAAGAACCTCCACTTCATGACACCGTAAATATCCCAGGAAAGAGAAAAATGGATAAAGAAGTTGTGGTCCTTATGTACAATGGAATATCACTCAGACATGAAATCAATGTCATAAGGCTAGTAGAAGCAAGATGAGTGGATTTAGGAACGACGATTCTAAGTGAAATAAGTCACACAGAAAAAGACACTTATCATAAGCTATCACTTAGAGAGGGAATGTAAAAACCGCTACACTTGAACTGAATTAAAAAACAGAACAGAGTCACACGTTTAGAAAACACACTATGGCTGCTTAACGGGAAAGGTGAGTTGGGGTGATGCATAAAACAAGGGTTTCAAATTCACTCAGATACCGTTCCATACACCCAATATGTAATAGACAAGACCAACTCCTTGCTCAGTGAACTGGACTCAACACCCCCTATTCACCGCACAATAATATGTCTGACTAGTAAGAATCGTAAAACCTATGTATTGATATCTCTCTGGAAGTGAGTCAAGTGGGTGTAAAGCCGCATAAACACAGCCGTGAAAGGCAGCTAAACCCCATTATAAAAATAAATTACTTTTAAAATCCCGTAAAAGAAAGACAGTGAAAGAGAGAGAAATTCTTACATAATTCGTTCAGGGGCTTTGATGCAACCTGGATTGACCATATCTAGACCCACAGCTGGATGAGACATAAGGGTGGACACTCTTGGGGCTGAGAGGTTGGGTGAGGTTGGGTGAGCAAACGCAGAACCTTTAAAGTAATACTGCGTGGTACCCATCCCATGGGTCCCAAATCTCCAGGTTCAAGGGCATCTTCCTACATCGAAAACATGCATGAGAAACCCAGAATAAGGTACACCGTGTGATTTTGAAAGGTTTCCAAAACGCACCTCATTTCTCATCTCCTTGTGCTCGGGTTCGCCATTCCAGGTACTTTACTAGCAATCTCCCTACTTGGAGAATCAGCACCTTTAACCTCCTGTTCTGTACAGGTTGCAATTTGTCCTGAGGATGAACGGGAAGAGGGGCAACCAATGAGAGACTAGATCTAGGTGTTGGGACAGGCACAGGTCACTCTATTTTCCCATCAGGATGAAGAATTAACCACAGGCTCAGCCTGCCCCCCGGAACCTGAATAGGGCCTGAGGCAATCCCGTGCTTTTGCGGCCAGCTCCCAAAAAAGACAGTTGAAAAATGGAGCTCAGGGTCACTGCCATTCACAAACCCGCAGAGTTATAAATGGTAACTTTCGTCCACAAATATATTGAGGGAAGGCAACGAAGAGGATTTGAAAGCAAGGCAGAATTGCAGGAAACATGTTTCAGGAGGTAGATACGAATCGCCTTTAAAGCACATGAAAAGCGGCAAAACGTCGACAGTGATGCCCTTGGCCAAAAAGGGCGTATGCGTTTTTTCCTGAATATATTCAGGAAAAAACGGATACGACCTTTTTGGCCAACCAAGCAACCTGGAAAGGCAAATCAGCGCTACAAAGAAGTCTCGCTTCCCATCGGTCAAAAGGGCCATGCTGCAAAAAGTGTCAAAACCAGAAATGCAGGACAGGCCATGGAGAAATGGCAGCCTTGCTACGCTGATGGGCGGGATGTAAATTGCCAACAGCCACTCTGGAGAAGTGTACGGTGTGTCCTGAAACATCGAAAAAACAGCTTAGGGAGCATAGGGCACGTGCACTCATGGGCGTATAAATTGGGAAAACTAAATATCAGCAAGACACAGGCACCCCAATGTTTAGGGCTGCTATGTTGACAAGAACCTCCACTTCATGACACCTTAAATATCCCAGGAAAGAGAAAAATGGATAAAGAAGTTGTGGTCCTTATGTACAAAGGAATATCACTCAGACATGAAATCAATGTCATAAGGCTAGTAGAAGCAAGATGAGTGGATTTAGGTATGACGATTCTAAGTGAACTAAGTCACACAGAAAAAGACACTTATCATAAGCTATCACTTATAGAGGGAATGTAAAAACCGCTACACTTGAACTGAATTACAAAGGGAACAGAGTCAAACGTTTAGAAAACACACTATGGCTGCTTAACGGGAAAGGTGAGGTGGGGTGATGCATAAAACAAGGGTTTCAAATTCGCTCAGATACCGTTCCATACACCCAATATGTAATAGACAAGGCCTACTCCTTGCTCAGTGAACTGGAATCAACACCCCCTATTCACCGCACAAGAATATATCTGACTAGTAATAATCGTAAAACCTATGTATTGATATCTCTCTGGAAGTGAGCCAAGTGGGTGTAAAGCCGCATAAACACAGCCGTGAAAGGCAGCTAAACCCCATAATAAAAATAAATTACTTTTAAAAACCCGTAAAAGAAAGACAGTGAAAGAGAGAGAAATTCTTACATAATTCGTTCAGGGGCTTTGATGCAACCTGGATTGACCATATCTAGACCCACAGCTGGATGAGACATAAGGGTGGATACTCTTGGGGCTGAGAGGTTGGGTGAGGTTGGGTGAGCAAAGGCAGAACCTTTAAAGTAATACTGCGTGGTACCCATCCCATGGGTCCCAAATCTCCAGGTTCAAGGGCATCTTCCTACATCGAAAACATGCATGAGGAACCCAGAATAAGGTACACCGTGTGATTTTGAAAGGTTTCTAAAACGCACCTCATTTCTCATCTCCTTGTGCTCGGGTTCGCCATTCCAGGTACTTTACTAGCAATCTCCCTACTTGGAGAATCTGCACCTTTAACCTCCTGTTCTGTACAGGTTGCAATTTGTCCTGAGGATGAACGGGAAGAGGGGCAACCAATGAGAGACTAGATCTAGGTGTTGGGACAGGCACAGGTCACTCTATTTTCCCATCAGGAAGAAGAATTAACCACAGGCTCAGCCTGCCCCCCGAAACCTGAATAGGGCCTGAGGCAATCCCGTGCTTTTGCGGCCAGCTCCCAAAAAAGACAGTTGAAAAATGGAGCTCAGTAGCACTGCCATTCACAAACCCGCAGAGTTATAAATGGTAACTCTTGTCCACAAATATATTGAGGGAAGGCAACGAAGAGGATTTGAAAGCAAGGCAGAATTGCAGGAAACATGTTTCAGGAGGTAGATTCGAATCGCCTTTAAAGCACATGAAAAGTGGCAAAACGTCGACAGTGATGCCCTTGGCCAAAAAGGGCGTATGCGTTTTTTCCTGAATATATTCAGGAAAAAACGCATACGCCCTTTTTGGCCAACCAAGCAACCTGGAAAGTCAAATCAGCGCTACAAAGAAGTCTCGCTTCCCATCGGTCAAAAGGGCCATGCTGCAAAAAGTGTCAAAACCAGAAATGCAGGACAGGCCATGGAGAAATGGCAGCCTTGCTACGCTGATGGGCGGGATGTAAATTGCCAACAGCCACTCTGGAGAAGTGTACGGTGTGTCCTGAAACATCGAAAAAACAGCTTAGGGAGCATAGGGAACGTGCACTCATGGGCGTATAAATTGGGAAAACTAAAAATCAGCAAGACACAGGCACCCCAATGTTTAGGGCTGCTATGTTGACAAGAACCTCCAATTCATGACACCTTAAATATCCCAGGAAAGAGAAAAATGGATAAAGAAGTTGTGGTCCTTATGTACAAAGGAATATCTCTCAGACATGAAATCAATGTCATAAGGCTAGTAGAAGCAAGATGAGTGGATTTAGTTATGACGATTCTAAGTGAACTAAGTCACACAGAAAAAGACACTTATCATAAGCTATCACTTATAGAGGGAATGTAAAAACCGCTACACTTGAACTGAATTACAAAGGGAACAGATTCACACGTTTAGAAAACACACTATGGCTGCTTAACGGGAAAGGTGAGGTGGGGTGATGCATAAAACAAGGGTTTCAAATTCGCTCAGATACCGTTCCATACACCCAATATGTAATAGACAAGGCCTGCTCCTTGCTCAGTGAACTGGACTCAACACCCCCTATTCACCGCACAAGAATATATCTGACTAGTAATAATCGTAAAACCTATGTATTGATATCTCTCTGGAAGTGAGCCAAGTGGGTGTAAAGCCGCATAAACACAGCCGTGAAAAGCAGCTAAACCCCATTATAAAAATAAATTACTATTAAAAAACCGTAAAACAAAGACAGTGAAAGAGAGAGAAATCCTTACAAAATTCGTTCAGGGGCTGTGATGCAACCTGGATTGACCATATCTAGACCCACACCTGGATGAGACATAAGGGTGGACACTCTTGGGGCTGAGAGGTTGGGTGAGGTTGGGTGAGCAAACTCAGACCCTTTAAAGTAATACTGCGTGGTACCCATCCCATGGGTCCCAAATCTCCAGGTTCAAGGGCATCTTCCTACATCGAAAACATGCATGAGAATCCCAGAAGATGGTACACCGTGTGATCGGGAAAGGTTTCTAAAACGCACCTCATTTCTCATCTCCTTGTGCTCGGGTTCGCCATTCCAGCTACTTTACTAGCAATCTCCCTTCTTGGAGAATCAGCACCTTTAACCTCCTGTTCTGTACAGGTTGCAATTTGTCCTGAGGATGAACGGGAAGAGGGGCAACCAATGAGAGACTAGATCTAGGTGTTGGGACAGGCACAGGTCACTCTATTTTCCCATCAGGAAGAAGAATTAACCACAGGCTCAGCCTGCCCCCCGGAACCTGAATAGGGCCTGAGGCAATCCCGTGCTTTTGCGGCCAGCTCCCAAAAAAGACAGTTGAAAAATGGAGCTCAGGGGCACTGCCATTCACAAACCCGCAGAGTTATAAATGGTAACTCTCGTCAACAAATATATTGAGGGAAGGCAACGAAGAGGATTTGAAAGCAAGGCAGAATTGCAGGAAACATGTTTCAGGAGGTAGATTCGAATCGCCTTTAAAGCACATGAAAAGTGGCAAAACGTCGACAGTGATGCCCTTGGCCAAAAAGGGCGTATGCGTTTTTTCCTGAATATATTCAGGAAAAAACGGATACGCCCTTTTTGGCCAACCAAGCAACCTGGAAAGGCAAATCAGCGCTACAAAGAAGTCTCGCTTCCCATCGGTCAAAAGGGCCATGCTGCAAAAAGTGTCAAAACCAGAAATGCAGGACAGGCCATGGAGAAATGGCAGCCTTGCTACGCTGATGGGCGGGATGTAAATTGCCAACAGCCACTCTGGAGAAGTGTACGGTGTGTCCTGAAACATCGAAAAAACAGCTTAGGGAGCATAGGGCAAGTGCACTCATGGGCGTATAAATTGGGAAAACTAAAAATCAGCAAGACACAGGCACCCCAATGTTTAGGGCTGCTATGTTGACAAGAACCTCCACTTCATGACACCTTAAATATCCCAGGAAAGAGAAAAATGGATAAAGAAGTTGTGGTCCTTATGTACAAAGGAATATCACTCAGACATGAAATCAATGTCATAAGGCTAGTAGAAGCAAGATGAGTGGATTTAGGTATGACGATTCTAAGTGAACTAAGTCACACAGAAAAAGACACTTATCAAAGGCTGTCACTTATAGAGGGAATGTAAAAACCGCTACATTTGAACTGAATTACAAAACAGAAAAGAGTCACACGTTTAGAAAACACACTATGGCTGCTGAACGGGAAAGGTGAGGTGGGGTGATGCATAAAACAAGGGTTTCAAATTCGCTCAGATACCGTTCCATACACCCAATATGTAATAGACAAAACCTACTCCTTGCTCAGTGAACTGGACACAACACCCCCTATTCACCGCACAAGAATATACGTGACTAGTAAGAATCTTAAAACCTATGTATTGATACGTGTCTGGAAGTGAGTCAAGTGGGTGTAAAGCCGCTTAAACACAGCCGTGAAAAGCAGCTAAACCCCATTATAAAAATAAATTACTTTTAAAAACCCGTAAAACAAAGACAGTGAAATTCTTACAAAATTCGTTCAGGGGCTGTGATGCAACCTGGATTGACCATATCTAGACCCACAGCTGGATGAGACATAAGGTTGGACACTCTTGGGGCTGACAGGTTGGGTGAGGTTGGGTGAGCAAACGCAGACCCTTTAAAGTAATACTGCGTGGTACCCATCCCATGGGTCCCAAATCTCCAGGTTCAAGGGCATCTTCCTACATCGAAAACTTGCATGAGAAACTCAGAAGATGGTACACCGTGTGATTTTGAAAGGTTTCTAAAACGCACCCCATTTCTCACCTCCTTGTGCTCGGGTTCGCCTTTCCAGCTACTTTACTAGCAATCTCCCTACTTGCAGAATCAGCACCTTTAAGCTCCTGATCCATACAGGTTGCAAATTGTCCTGAGGATGAACGGGAAGAGGGGCAACCAATGAGAGACTATATCTAGGTGTTGGGACAGGCACAGGTCACTCTATTTTCCCATCAGGAAGAAGAATTAACCACAGGCTCAGCCTGCTGCCCAGAAGCACAATAGCGCCTGAGGCAATACTGCGCTTTTGCGGCCAGCTCCCAAAAAAGCGAGTTGAAAAATGGAGCTCAGGGACACTGCAATTCACAAACCCGCAGAGTTATAAATGATAAGTCTCGTCCAAAAATATATTGAGGGAAGGCAACGAAGAGGATTTGAAAGCAAGGCAGAATTGCAGGAAACAGATTTCAGGAGGTAGATTCGAATTGCCTTTAAAGCACATGAAAAGCGGCAAAACGTCGACAATGATGCCCTTGGACAAAAAGGGCGTATGCGTTTTTTCCTGAATATATTCAGGAAAAAACGCATACGCCCTTTTTGGCCAACCAAGCAACCTGGAAAGGCAAATCAGCGCTACAAAGAAGTCTCGCTTCCCATCGGTCAAAAGGGCCATGCTAAAAAAGTGTCAAAACCAGAAATGCAGGACAGGCCATGGAGAAATGGCAGCCTTGCTACGCTGATAGGCGGGATGTTAATTGCCAACAGCCACTCTGGAGAAGTGTACGGTGTGTCCTGAAACATCGAAAAAACACAGCTTAGGGAGCATAGGGCACGTCCACTCATGGGCGTATAAATTGGGAAAACTAAAAATCAGCAAGACACAGGCACCCCAAAGTTTAGGGCTGCTCTGTTGACAAGAACCTCCAGTTCATGACACCTTAAATATCCCAGGAAAGAGAAAAATGGATAAAGAAGTTGTGGTCATTATGTACAATGGAATATCACTCAGACATGAAATCAATGTCATAAGGCTAGGAGAAGCAAGATGAGTGGATTTAGGTACGACGATTCCAAGTGAAATAAGTCACACAGAAAAAGACACTTATCATAAGGTATCACTTATAGAGGGAATGTAAAAACCGCTACACTTGAACTGAATTACAAAACAGAACAGAGTCACACGTTTAGAAAACACACTATGGCTGCTTAACGGGAAAGGTGAGGTGGGGTGATGCATAAAACAAGGGTTTCAAATTCGCTCAGATACCGTTCCATACACACAATATGTAATAAAAAAGACCTACTCCTTGCTCAGTGAACTGGACACAACACCCCCTATTCACCGCACAAGAATATACGTGACTAGTAAGAATCTTAAAACCTATGTATTGATACGTGTCTGGAAGTGAGTCAAGTGGGTGTAAAGCCGCTTAAACACAGCCGTGAAAAGCAGCTAAACCCCATTATAAAAATAAATTACTTTTAAAAACCCGTAAAACAAAGACAGTGAAAGAGAGAGAAATTTTACAAAATTCGTTCAGGGGCTGTGATGCAACCTGGATTGACCATATCTAGACCCACAGCTGGATGAGACATAAGGGTGGACACTCTTGGGGCTGAGAGGTTTGGTGAGGTTGGGTGAGCAAACGCAGACCCTTTAAAGTAATACTGCGTGGTACCCATCCCATGGGTCCCAAATCTCCAGGTTCAAGGGCATCTTCCTACATCGAAAACATGCATGAGAAACCCAGAAGATGGTACACCGTGTGATTTTGAAAGGTTTCCAAAATGAACCACATTTCTCATCTCCTTGTGCTCGGGTTCGCCTTTCCAGCTACTTTACTAGCAATCTCCCTACTTGGAGAATCAGCACCTTTAAGCTCCTGTTCCCTACAGGTTGCAATTTGTCCTGAGGATGAACGGGAAGAGGGGCAACCAATGAGAGACTAGATCTAGGTGTTGGGACAGGCACAGGTCACTCTTTTTTCCCAATAGGAAGAAGAATTAAACACAGGTTCAGCCTGCCGCCGGGAACCAGAATAGGGCCTGAGGCAATCCCGTGCTTTTGCGGCCAGCTCCCAAAAAAGACAGTTGAAAAATGGAGCTCAGGGGCACTGCAATTCACAAACCTGCTGAGTTATAAATGATAACTCTCGTCCACAAATATATTGAGGGAAGGCAACGAAGAGGATTTGAAAGCAAGGCAGAATTGCAGGAAACAGGTTTCAGGGGGTAGATTCGAATCGCCTTTAAAGCACATGAAAGGTGGCAAAACGTCGACAATGATGACCTTGGCCAAAAAGGGCGTATGCGTTGTTTCCTGAATATATTCAGGAAACAACGCATACGCCCTTTTTGGCCAACCAAGCAACCTGGAAAGGCAAATCAGCGCTACCAAGAATTCTTGCTTCCCATCGGTCAAAAGGGCCATGCTGCAAAAATTTTCAAAACCAGAAATGCAGGACAGGCCATGGAGAAATGGCAGCCTTGCTACGCTGATGGGAGGGATGTAAATTGCCAACAGCCACTCTGGAGAAGTGTACGGTGTGTCCTGAAACATCAAAAAAACACAGCTTAGGGAGCATAGGGCACGTCCACTCATGGGCGTATAAATTGGGAAAACTAAAAATCAGCAAGACACAGGCACCCCAAAGTTTAGGGCTGCTCTGTTGACAAGAACCTCCAGTTCATGACACCTTAAATATCCCAGGAAAGAGAAAAATGGATAAAGAAGTTGTGGTCATTATGTACAATGGAATATCACTCAGACATGAAATCAATGTCATAAGGCTAGTAGAAGCAAGATGAGTGGATTTAGGAACGACGATTCTAAGTGAAATAAGTCACACAGAAAAAGACACTTATCATAAGCTATCACTTAGAGAGGGAATGTAAAAACCGCTACACTTGAACTGAATTAAAAAACAGAACAGAGTCACACGTTTAGAAAACACACTATGGCTGCTTAACGGGAAAGGTGAGTTGGGGTGATGCATAAAACAAGGGTTTCAAATTCACTCAGATACCGTTCCATACACCCAATATGTAATAGACAAGACCAACTCCTTGCTCAGTGAACTGGACTCAACACCCCCTATTCACCGCACAATAATATGTCTGACTAGAAAGAATCGTAAAACCTATGTATTGATATCTCTCTGGAAGTGAGTCAAGTGGGTGTAAAGCCGCATAAACACAGCCGTGAAAGGCAGCTAAACCCCATTATAAAAATAAATTACTTTTAAAATCCCGTAAAAGAAAGACAGTGAAAGAGAGAGAAATTCTTACATAATTCGTTCAGGGGATTTGATGCAACCTGGATTGACCATATCTAGACCCACAGCTGGATGAGACATAAGGGTGGACACTCTTGGGGCTGAGAGGTTGGGTGAGGTTGGGTGAGCAAACGCAGAACCTTTAAAGTAATACTGCGTGGTACCCATCCCATGGGTCCCAAATCTCCAGGTTCAAGGGCATCTTCCTACATCGAAAACATGCATGAGAAACCCAGAAGATGGTACACCGTGTGATTTTCAAAGGTTTCTAATACGCACCTCATTTCTCATCTCCTTGTGCTCGGGTTCGCCATTCCAGGTACTTTACTAGCAATCTCCCTACTTGGAGAATCAGCACCTTTAACCTCCTGTTCTGTACAGGTTGCAATTTGTCCTGAGGATGAACGGGAAGAGGGGCAACCAATGAGAGACTAGATCTAGGTGTTGGGACAGGCACAGGTCACTCTATTTTCCCATCAGGATGAAGAATTAACCACAGGCTCAGCCTGCCCCCCGGAACCTGAATAGGGCCTGAGGCAATCCCGTGCTTTTGCGGCCAGCTCCCAAAAAAGACAGTTGAAAAATGGAGCTCAGGGTCACTGCCATTCACAAACCCGCAGAGTTATAAATGGTAACTCTCGTCCACAAATATATTGAGGGAAGGCAACGAAGAGGATTTGAAAGCAAGGCAGAATTGCAGGAAACATGTTTCAGGAGGTAGATACGAATCGCCTTTAAAGCACATGAAAAGTGGCAAAACGTCGACAGTGATGCCCTTGGCCAAAAAGGGCGTATGCGTTTTTTCCTGAATATATTCAGGAAAAAACGGATACGCCCTTTTTGGCCAACCAAGCAACCTGGAAAGGCAAATCAGCGCTACAAAGAAGTCTCGCTTCCCATCGGTGAAAAGGGCCATGCTGCAAAAAGTGTCAAAACGAGAAATGCAGGACAGGCCATGGAGAAATGGCAGCCTTGCTACGCTGATGGGCGGGATGTAAATTGCCAACAGCCACTCTGGAGAAGTGTACGGTGTGTCCTGAAACATCGAAAAAACAGCTTAGGGAGCATAGGGCACGTGCACTCATGGGCGTATAAATTGGGAAAACTAAAAATCAGCAAGACACAGGCACCCCAATGTTTAGGGCTGCTATGTTGACAAGAACCTCCACTTCATGACACCTTAAATATCCCAGGAAAGAGAAAAATGGATAAAGAAGTTGTGGTCCTTATGTACAAAGGAATATCACTCAGACATGAAATCAATGTCATAAGGCTAGTAGAAGCAAGATGAGTGGATTTAGGTACGACGATTCTAAGTGAAATAAGTCACACAGAAAAAGACACTTATCATAAGCTATCACTTATAGAGGGAATGTAAAAACCGCTACACTTGAACTGAATTACAAAGGGAACAGAGTCAAACGTTTAGAAAACACACTATGGCTGCTTAACGGGAAAGGTGAGGTGGGGTGATGCATAAAACAAGGGTTTCAAATTCGCTCAGATACCGTTCCATACACCCAATATGTAATAGACAAGGCCTACTCCTTGCTCAGTGAACTGGAATCAACACCCCCTATTCACCGCACAAGAATATATCTGTCTAGTAATAATCGTAAAACCTATGTATTGATATCTCTCTGGAAGTGAGCCAAGTGGGTGTAAAGCCGCATAAACACAGCCGTGAAAGGCAGCTAAACCCCATAATAAAAATAAATTACTTTTAAAAACCCGTAAAAGAAAGACAGTGAAAGAGAGAGAAATTCTTACATAATTCGTTCAGGGGCTTTGATGCAACCTGGATTGACCATATCTAGACCCACAGCTGGATGAGACATAAGGGTGGATACTCTTGGGGCTGAGAGGTTGGGTGAGGTTGGGTGAGCAAACGCAGAACCTTTAAAGTAATACTGCGTGGTACCCATCCCATGGGTCCCAAATCTCCAGGTTCAAGGGCATCTTCCTACATCGAAAACATGCATGAGAAACCCAGAATAAGGTACACCGTGTGATTTTGAAAGGTTTCTAAAACGCACCTCATTTCTCATCTCCTTGTGCTCGGGTTCGCCATTCCAGGTACTTTACTAGCAATCTCCCTACTTGGAGAATCTGCACCTTTAACCTCCTGTTCTGTACAGGTTGCAATTTGTCCTGAGGATGAACGGGAAGAGGGGCAACCAATGAGAGACTAGATCTAGGTGTTGGGACAGGCACAGGTCACTCTATTTTCCCATCAGGAAGAAGAATTAACCACAGGCTCAGCCTGCCGCCGGGAAGCAGAATAGTGCCTGAGGCAATCCCGCACTTCAGCGGCCACCTCCCAAAAAAGCCAGTTGAAAAATGGAGCACATGGGCACTGAAATTCACAAACCTGCAGAGTTATAAATGATAACTCTCGTCCACAAATATATTGAGGGAAGGCAACGAAGAGTATTTGAAAGCAAGGCAGAATTGCAGGAAACAGGTTTCAGGAGGTAGATTCGAATCGGCTTTAAAGCACATGAAAAGCGGCAAAACGTCGACAATGATGCCCTTGGCCAAAAAGGGCGTATGCGTTTTTTCCTGAATATATTCAGGGAAAAACGCATACGCCCTTTTTGGCCAACCAAGCAACCTGGAAAGGCAAATCAGCGCTACAATGAAGTCTCGCTTCCCATCGGTCAAAAGGGACATGCTGCAAAAAGTGTAAAAACCAGAAATGCAGGACAGGCCATGGAGAAATGGCAGCCTTGCTACGCTGATGGGCGGGATGTAAATTGCCAACAGCCACACTGGAGAAGTATACGGTGTGTCCTGAAACATCGAAAAAAAACAGCTTAGGGAGCATAGGGCACGTCCACTCATGGGCGTATAAATTGGGAAAACTAAAAATCAGCAAGACACAGGCACCCCAAAGTTTAGGGCTGCTCTGTTGACAAGAACCTCCACTTCATGACACCTTAAATATCCCAGGAAAGAGAAAAATGGATAAAGAAGTTGTGGTCCTTATGTACAATGGAATATCACTCAGACATGAAATCAATGTCATAAGGCAAGTAGAAGCAAGATGAGTGGATTTAGGAACGACGATTCTAAGTGAAATAAGTCACACAGAAAAAGACACTTATCATAAGCTATCACTTATAGAGGGAATGTAAAAACCGCTACACTTGAACTGAATTACAAAACAGAACATAGTCACACGTTTAGAAAACACACTATGGCTGCTTAACGGGAAAGGTGAGGTGGGGTGATGCATAAAACAAGGGTTTCAAATTCGCTCAGATACCGTTCCATACACCCAATATGTAATAGACAAGACCTACTCCTTGCTCAGTGAACTGGACTCAACACCCCCTATTCACCGCACAAGAATATATGTGACTAGTAAGAATTGTAAAACCTATGTATTGATATCTCTCTGGAAGTGAGTCAAGTGGGTGTAAAGCCGCATAAACACAACCGTGAAAAGCAGCTAAACCCCATTAAAAAAATAAATTACTTTTAAAAACCCGTAAAACAAAGACAGTGAAAGAGAGAGAAATTCTTACAAAATTCGTTCAGAGGCTGTGATGCAACCTGGATTGACCATATCTAGACCCACAGCTGGATGAGACATAAGGGTGGACACTCTTGGGGCTGAGAGGTTTGGTGAGGTTGGGTGAGCAAACGCAGAACCTTTAAAGTAATACTGCGTGGTACCCATTCCATGGGTCCCAAATCTCCAGGTTCAAGGGCATCTTCCTACATCGAAAACATGCATGAGAAACCCAGAAGATGGTATACCGTGTGATTTTGAAAGGTTTCTAAAACGCAGCTCATTTCTCATCTCCTTGTGCTCGGGTTCGCCTTTCCAGCTAATTTACTAGCAATCTCCCTACTTGGAGAATCAGCACCTTTAAGCTCCTGTTCCCTACAGGTTGCAATTTGTCCTGAGGATGAACGGGAAGAGGGGCAACCAATGAGAGATTAGATCTAGGTGTTGGGACAGGCACAGGTCACTGTATTTTCCCATCAGGAAGAAGAATTAACCACAGGCTCAGCCTGCCGCCAGGAACCAGAATAGGGGCTGAGGCAATCCCGTTCTTTTGCGGCCAGCTCCCAAAAAAGACAGTTTGAAAATGGAGCTCAAGGGCACTGCAATTCACAAACCTGCTGAGTTATAAATGATAACTCTCGTACACAAATATATTGAGGGAAGGCAACGAAGAGGATTTGAAAGCAAGGCAGAATTGCAGGAAACAGGTTTCAGGAGGTAGATTCGAATCACCTTTAAAGCACATGAAAAGTGGCAAAACGTCGACAATGATGCCCTTGGCCAAAAAGGGCGTATGCGTTTTTTCCTGAATATATTCAGGAAAAAACGGATACGCCCTTTTTGGCCAACCAAGCAACCTGGAATGGCAAATCAGCGCTACAAAGAAGTCTCGCTTCCCATCGGTCAAAAGTGCCATGCTGCAAAAAGTGTCAAAACCAGAAATGCAGGACAGACCATGGAGAAATGGCAGCCTTGCTACGCTGATGGGCGGGATGTAAATTGCCAACAGCCACTCTGGAGAAGTGTACGGTGTGTCCTGAAACATCAAAAAAACACAGCTTAGGGAGCGTAGGGCACGTCCACTCATGGGCGTATAAATTGGGAAAACTAAAAATCAGCAAGACACAGGCACCCCAAAGTTTAGGGCTGCTCTGTTGACAAGAACCTCCACTTCATGACACCTTAAGTATCCCAGGAAAGAGAAAAATGGATAAAGAAGTTGTGGTCCTTATGTACAATGGAATATCACTCAGACATGAAATCAATGTCATAAGGCTAGTAGAAGCAAGATGAGTGGATGTAGGAACGACGATTCTAAGTGAAATAAGTCACACAGAAAAAGACACTTATCATAAGCTATCACTTATAGAGGGAATATAAAAACCGCTACACTTGAACTGAATTACAAATCAGAACAGAGTCACACGTTTAGAAAACACACTATGGCTGCTTAACGGGAAAGGTGAGGTGGGGTGAGGCATAAAACAAGGGTTTCAAATTCGCTCAGATACCGTTCCATACACCCAATATGTAATAGACAAGACCTACTCCTTGCTCAGTGAACAGGACTCAACACCCCCTATTCACCGCACAAGAATATATGTGACTAGTAAGAATCTTAAAACCTATGTATTGATATCTGTCTGGAAGTGAGTCAAGTGGGTGTAAAGCCGCATAAACACAGCCGTGAAAAGCAGCTAAACCCCATTATAAAAATAAATTACTTTTAAAAACCCGTAAAACAAAGACAGTGAAAGAGAGCGAAATTATTACAAAATTCGTTCAGAGGCTGTGATGCAACCTGGATTGACCAAATCTAGACCCACAGCTGGATGAGACATAAGGGTGGACACTCTTGGGGCTGAAAGGTTGGGTGAGGTTGGGTGAGCAAACGCACACCCTTTAAAGTAATACTGCCTGGTACCCATCCCATGGGTCCCAAATCTCCAGGTTCAAGGGCATCTTCCTACATCGAAAACATGCATGAGAAACCCAGAAGATGGTACACCGTGTGATTTTGAAAGGTTTCTAATACGCACCTCATTTCTCATCTCCTTGTGCTCGGGTTCGCCTTTCCAGCTACTTTACTAGCAATCTCCCTACTTGGAGAATCAGCACCTTTAAGCTCCTGTTCCCTACAGGTTGCAATTTGTCCTGAGGATGAACGGGAATAGGGGCAACCAATGAGAGACTAGATCTAGGTGTTGGGACAGGCACAGCTCACTCTATTTTCCCATCAGGAAGAAGAATTAAACACAGGCTCAGCCTGCCGCAGGGAACCAGAATAGGGCCTGAGGCAATCCCGTGCTTTTGCGGCCAGCTCCCAAAAAAGACAGTTGAAAAATGGAGCTCAGGGGCACTGCAATTTACAAACCTGCTGAGTTATAAATGATAACTCTCGTCCACAAATATATTGAGGGAAGGCAACGAAGAGTATTTGAAAGCAAGGCAGAATTGCAGGAAACAGGTTTCAGGAGGTAGATTCGAATCGGCTTTAAAGCACATGAAAAGCGGCAAAACGTCGACAATGATGCCCTTGGCCAAAAAGGGCGTATGCGTTTTTTCCTGAATATATTCAGGAAAAAACGCATACGCCCTTTTTGGCCAACCAAGCAACCTGGAAAGGCAAATCAGCGCTACAATGAAGTCTCGCTTCCCATCGGTCAAAAGGGACATGCTGCAAAAAGTGTAAAAACCAGAAATGCAGGACAGGCCATGGAGAAATGGCAGCCTTGCTACGCTGATGGGCGGGATGTAAATTGCCAACAGCCACACTGGAGAAGTGTACGGTGTGTCCTGAAACATCGAAAAAAAACAGCTTAGGGAGCATAGGGCACGTCCACTCATGGGCGTATAAATTGGGAAAACTAAAAATCAGCAAGACACAGGCACCCCAAAGTTTAGGGCTGCTCTGTTGACAAGAACCTCCACTTCATGACACCTTAAATATCCCAGGAAAGAGAAAAATGGATAAAGAAGTTGTGGTCCTTATGTACAATGGAATATCACTCAGACATGAAATCAATGTCATAAGGCAAGTAGAAGCAAGATGAGTGGATTTAGGAACGACGATTCTAAGTGAAATAAGTCACACAGAAAAAGACACTTATCATAAGCTATCACTTATAGAGGGAATGTAAAAACCGCTACACTTGAACTGAATTACAAAACAGAACATAGTCACACGTTTAGAAAACACACTATGGCTGCTTAACGGGAAAGGTGAGGTGGGGTGATGCATAAAACAAGGGTTTCAAATTCGCTCAGACACCGTTCCATACACCCAATATGTAATAGACAAGACCTACTCCTTGCTCAGTGAACAGGACTCAACACCCCCTATTCACCGCACAAGAATATATGTGACTAGTAAGAATCTTAAAACCTATGTATTGATATCTGTCTGGAAGTGAGTCAAGTGGGTGTAAAGCCGCATAAACACAGCCGTGAAAAGCAGCTAAACCCCATTATAAAAATAAATTACTTTTAAAAACCCGTAAAACAAAGACAGTGAAAGAGAGCGAAATTATTACAAAATTCGTTCAGAGGCTGTGATGCAACCTGGATTGACCAAATCTAGACCCACAGCTGGATGAGACATAAGGGTGGACACTCTTGGGGCTGAAAGGTTGGGTGAGGTTGGGTGAGCAAACGCACACCCTTTAAAGTAATACTGCCTGGTACCCATCCCATGGGTCCCAAATCTCCAGGTTCAAGGGCATCTTCCTACATCGAAAACATGCATGAGAAACCCAGAAGATGGTACACCGTGTGATTTTGAAAGGTTTCTAATACGCACCTCATTTCTCATCTCCTTGTGCTCGGGTTCGCCTTTCCAGCTACTTTACTAGCAATCTCCCTACTTGGAGAATCAGCACCTTTAAGCTCCTGTTCCCTACAGGTTGCAATTTGTCCTGAGGATGAACGGGAATAGGGGCAACCAATGAGAGACTAGATCTAGGTGTTGGGACAGGCACAGCTCACTCTATTTTCCCATCAGGAAGAAGAATTAAACACAGGCTCAGCCTGCCGCAGGGAACCAGAATAGGGCCTGAGGCAATCCCGTGCATTTGCGGCCAGCTCCCAAAAAAGACAGTTGAAAAATGGAGCTCAGGGGCACTGCAATTTACAAACCTGCTGAGTTATAAATGATAACTCTCGTCCACAAATATATTGAGGGAAGGCAACGAAGAGTATTTGAAAGCAAGGCAGAATTGCAGGAAACAGGTTTCAGGAGGTAGATTCGAATCGGCTTTAAAGCACATGAAAAGCGGCAAAACGTCGACAATGATGCCCTTGGCCAAAAAGGGCGTATGCGTTTTTTCCTGAATATATTCAGGAAAAAACGCATACGCCCTTTTTGGCCAACCAAGCAACCTGGAAAGGCAAATCAGCGCTACAATGAAGTCTCGCTTCCCATCGGTCAAAAGGGACATGCTGCAAAAAGTGTAAAAACCAGAAATGCAGGACAGGCCATGGAGAAATGGCAGCCTTGCTACGCTGATGGGCGGGATGTAAATTGCCAACAGCCACACTGGAGAAGTGTACGGTGTGTCCTGAAACATCGAAAAAAAACAGCTTAGGGAGCATAGGGCACGTCCACTCATGGGCGTATAAATTGGGAAAACTAAAAATCAGCAAGACACAGGCACCCCAAAGTTTAGGGCTGCTCTGTTGACAAGAACCTCCACTTCATGACACCTTAAATATCCCAGGAAAGAGAAAAATGGATAAAGAAGTTGTGGTCCTTATGTACAATGGAATATCACTCAGACATGAAATCAATGTCATAAGGCAAGTAGAAGCAAGATGAGTGGATTTAGGAACGACGATTCTAAGTGAAATAAGTCACACAGAAAAAGACACTTATCATAAGCTATCACTTATAGAGG
Organism: Eschrichtius robustus; assembly: GCF_028021215.1. NCBI lineage: Eukaryota > Metazoa > Chordata > Mammalia > Artiodactyla > Eschrichtiidae > Eschrichtius > Eschrichtius robustus. Next base: position 419,124 of record NW_027175288.1, on the reverse strand, counting down.
GAATGTAAAAACCGCTACACTTGAACTGAATTACAAAACAGAACATAGTCACACGTTTAGAAAACACACTATGGCTGCTTAACGGGAAAGGTGAGGTGGGGTGATGCATAAAACAAGGGTTTCAAATTCGCTCAGACACCGTTCCATACACCCAATATGTAATAGACAAGACCTACTCCTTGCTCAGTGAACTGGACTCAACACCCCCTATTCACCGCACAAGAATATATGTGACTAGTAAGAATTGTAAAACCTATGTATTGATATCTCTCTGGAAGTGAGTCAAGTGGGTGTAAAGCTGCATAAACACAACCGTGAAAAGCAGCTAAACCCCATTAAAAAAATAAATTACTTTTAAAAACCCGTAAAACAAAGACAGTGAAAGAGAGAGAAATTCTTACAAAATTCGTTCAGAGGCTGTGATGCAACCTGGATTGACCATATCTAGACCCACAGCTGGATGAGACATAAGGGTGGACACTCTTGGGGCTGAGAGGTTTGGTGAGGTTGGGTGAGCAAACGCAGAACCTTTAAAGTAATACTGCGTGGTACCCATTCCATGGGTCCCAAATCTCCAGGTTCAAGGGCATCTTCCTACATCGAAAACATGCATGAGAAACCCAGAAGATGGTATACCGTGTGATTTTGAAAGGTTTCTAAAACGCAGCTCATTTCTCATCTCCTTGTGCTCGGGTTCGCCTTTCCAGCTAATTTACTAGCAATCTCCCTACTTGGAGAATCAGCACCTTTAAGCTCCTGTTCCCTACAGGTTGCAATTTGTCCTGAGGATGAACGGGAAGAGGGGCAACCAATGAGAGATTAGATCTAGGTGTTGGGACAGGCACAGGTCACTCTATTTTCCCATCAGGAAGAAGAATTAACCACAGGCTCAGCCTGCCGCCAGGAACCAGAATAGGGGCTGAGGCAATCCCGTGCTTTTGCGGCCAGCTCCCAAAAAAGACAGTTTGAAAATGGAGCTCAGGGGCACTGCAATTCACAAACCTGCTGAGTTATAAATGATAACTCTCGTACACAAATATATTGAGGGAAGGCAACGAAGAGGATTTGAAAGCAAGGCAGAATTGCAGGAAACAGGTTTCAGGAGGTAGATTCGAATCACCTTTAAAGCACATGAAAATTGGCAAAACGTCGACAATGATGCCCTTGGCCAAAAAGGGCGTATGCGTTTTTTCCTGAATATATTCAGGAAAACACGGATACGCCCTTTTTGGCCAACCAAGCAACCTGGAATGGCAAATCAGCGCTACAAAGAAGTCTCGCTTCCCATCGGTCAAAAGGGCCATGCTGCAAAAAGTGTCAAAACCAGAAATGCAGGACAGACCATGGAGAAATGGCAGCCTTGCTACGCTGATGGGCGGGATGTAAATTGCCAACAGCCACTCTGGAGAAGTGTACGGTGTGTCCTGAAACATCAAAAAAACACAGCTTAGGGAGCGTAGGGCACGTCCACTCATGGGCGTATAAATTGGGAAAACTAAAAATCAGCAAGACACAGGCACCCCAAAGTTTAGGGCTGCTCTGTTGACAAGAACCTCCACTTCATGACACCTTAAGTATCCCAGGAAAGAGAAAAATGGATAAAGAAGTTGTGGTCCTTATGTACAATGGAATATCACTCAGACATGAAATCAATGTCATAAGGCTAGTAGAAGCAAGATGAGTGGATTTAGGAACGACGATTCTAAGTGAAATAAGTCACACAGAAAAAGACACTTATCATAAGCTATCACTTATAGAGGGAATATAAAAACCGCTACACTTGAACTGAATTACAAATCAGAACAGAGTCACACGTTTAGAAAACACACTATGGCTGCTTAACGGGAAAGGTGAGGTGGGGTGAGGCATAAAACAAGGGTTTCAAATTCGCTCAGATACCGTTCCATACACCCAATATGTAATAGACAAGACCTACTCCTTGCTCAGTGAACAGGACTCAACACCCCCTATTCACCGCACAAGAATGTATGTGACTAGTAAGAATCTTAAAACCTATGTATTGATATCTGTCTGGAAGTGAGTCAAGTGGGTGTAAAGCTGCATAAACACAGCCGTGAAAAGCAGCTAAACCCCATTATAAAAATAAATTACTTTTAAAAACCCGTAAAACAAAGACAGTGAAAGAGAGAGAAATTATTACAAAATTCGTTCAGAGGCTGTGATGCAACCTGGATTGACCATATCTAGACCCACAGCTGGATGAGACATAAGGGTGGACACTCTTGGGGCTGAAAGGTTGGGTGAGGTTGGGTGAGCAAACGCAGACCCTTTAAAGTAATACTGCCTGGTACCCATCCCATGGGTCCCAAATCTCCAGGTTCAAGGGCATCTTCCTACATCGAAAACATGCATGAGAAACCCAGAAGATGGTACACCGTGTGATTTTGAAAGGTTTCTAATACGCACCTCATTTCTCATCTCCTTGTGCTCGGGTTCGCCTTTCCAGCTACTTTACTAGCAATCTCCCTACTTGGAGAATCAGCACCTTTAAGCTCCTGTTCCCTACAGGTTGCAATTTCTCCTGAGGATGAACGGGAATAGGGGCAACCAATGAGAGACTAGATCTAGGTGTTGGGACAGGCACAGCTCACTCTATTTTCCCATCAGGAAGAAGAATTAAACACAGGCTCAGCCTGCCGCAGGGAACCAGAATAGGGCCTGAGGCAATCCCGTGCTTTTGCGGCCAGCTCCCAAAAAAGACAGTTGAAAAATGGAGCTCAGGGGCACTGCAATTTACAAACCTGCTGAGTTATAAATGATAACTCTCGTCCACAAATATATTGAGGGAAGGCAACGAAGAGGATTTGAAAGCAAGGCAGAATTGCAGGAAACAGGTTTCAGGAGGTAGATTCGAATCGCCTTTAAAGCACATGAAAAGTGGCAAAACGTCGACAGTGATGCCCTTGGCCAAAAAGGGCGTATGCGTTTTTTCCTGAATATATTCAGGAAAAAACGCATACGCCCTTTTTGGCCAACCAAGCAACCTGGAAAGGCAAATCAGCGCTACACAGAAGTCTCGCTTCCCATCGGTCAAAAGGGCCATGCTGCAAAAAGTGTCAAAACCAGAAATGCAGGACAGGACATGGAGAAATGGCAGCCTTGCTACGCTGATGGGCGGGATGTAATTTGCCAACAGCCACTCTGGAGAAGTGTACGGTGTGTCCTGAAACACCGAAAAAACACAGCTTAGGGAGCATAGGGCACGTCCACTCATGGGCGTATAAATTGGGACAACTAAAAATCAGCAAGACACAGGCACCCCAATGTTTAGGGCTGCTTTGTTGACAAGAACCTCCACTTCATGACACCTTAAATATCCCAGGAAAGAGAAAAATGGATAAAGAAGTTGTGGTCCTTATGTACAAAGGAATATCACTCAGACATGATATCAATGTCATAAGGCTAGTAGAAGCAAGATGAGTGGATTTAGGTATGACGATTCTAAGTGAAATAAGTCACACAGAAAAAGACACTTATCATAAGCTCTCACTTATAGAGGGAATGTAAAAACCGCTACACTTGAACTGAATTACAAAACAGAACAGAGTCACACGTTTAGAAAACACACTATGGCTGCTTAACGGGAAAGGTGAGGTGGGGTGATGCATAAAACAAGGGTTTCAAATTCGCTCAGATACCGTTCCATACACCCAATATGTAATAGACAAGACCTACTCCTTGCTCAGTGAACTGGACTCAACACCCCCTATTCACCGCACAAGAATATATGTGACTAGTAAGAATCTTAAAACCTATGTATTGATATCTGTCTGGAAGTGAGTCAAGTGGGTGTAAAGCCGCATAAACACAGCCGTGAAAAGCAGCTAAACCCCATTATAAAAATAAATTACTTTTAAAAACCCGTAAAACAAAGACAGTGAAAGAGAGAGAAATTCTTACAAAATTCGTTCAGAGGCTGTGATGCAACCTGGATTGACCATATCTAGACCCACAGCTGGATGAGACATAAGGGTGGACACTCTTGGGGCTTAGAGTTTGGGTGAGGTTGGGTGAGCAATCGCAGACCCTTTAAAGTAATACTGTGTGGTACCCATCCCATGGGTCCCAAATCTCCAGGTTCAAGGGCATCTTCCTACATCGAAAACATGCATGAGAAACCCAGAAGATGGTACACCGTGTGATTTTGAAAGGTATCTAAAACGCACCCCATTTCTCATCTCCTTGTGCTAGGGTTCGCCTTTCCAGCTACTTTACTAGCAATCTCCCTACTTGGAGAATCAGCACCTTTAAGCTCCTGTTCCCTACAGGTTGCAATTTGTCCTGAGGATGAACGGCAAGAGGGGCAACCAATGAGAGACTAGATCTAGGTGTTGGGACAGGCACAGGTCACTCTATTTTCCCATCAGGAAGAAGAATTAAACACAGGCTCAGCCTCCCGCCGGGAACCAGAATAGGGCCTGAGGCAATGCCGTGCTTTTGCGGCCAGCTACCAAAAAAGCGAGTTGAAAAATGGAGCTCAGGGACACTGCAATTCACAAACCCGCAGAGTTATAAATGATAACTGTCATCCACAGATATATTGAGGGAAGGCAACGAAGAGGATTTGAAAGCAAGGCAGAATTGCAGGAAACAGATTTCAGGAGGTAGATTCGAATCGCCATTAAAGCACATGAAAAGCGGCAAAACGTCGACAATGATGCCCTTGGCCAAAAAGGGCGTATGCGTTTTTTCCTGAATATATTCAGGAAAAAACGCATCCGCCCTTTTTGGCCAACCAAGCAACATGGAAATGCAAATAAGCGCTACAAAGAAGTTTCGCTTCCCATCGGTCAAAAGGGTCATGCTGCAAAAAGTGTCAAAACCAGAAATGCAGGACAGGCCATGGAGAAATGGCAGCCTTGCTACGCTGATGGGCGGGATGTAAATTGCCAACAGCCACTCTGAAGAAGTGTACGGTGTGTCCTGAAACATCGAAAAAACACAGTTAGGGAGCATAGGGCACGTCCACTCATGGGCGTATAAATTGGGAAAACTAAAAATCAGCAAGACACAGGCACCCCAAAGTTTAGGGCTGCTCTGTTGACAAGAACCTCCACTTCATGACACCTTAAATATCCCAGGAAAGAGAAAAATGGATAAAGAAGTTGTGGTCCTTATGTACAATGGAATATCACTCAGACATGAAATCAATGTCATAAGGCTAGTAGAAGCAAGATGAGTGGATTTAGGTACGACGATTCTAAGTGAAATAAGTCACACAGAAAAAGACACTTATCATAAGCTATCACTTATAGAGGGAATGTAAAAACCGCTACACTTGAACTGAATTACAAAACAGAACAGAGTCACACGTTTAGAAAACACACTATGGCTGCTTAACGGGAAAGGTGAGGTGGGGTGAGGCATAAAACAAGGGTTTCAAATTCGCTCAGATACCGTTCCATACACCCAATATGTAATAGACAAGACCTACTCCTTGCTCAGTGAACAGGACTCAACACCCCCTATTCACCGCACAAGAATATATGTGACTAGTAAGAATCTTAAAACCTATGTATTGATATCTGTCTGGAAGTGAGTCAAGTGGGTGTAAAGCCGCATAAACACAGCCGTGAAAAGCAGCTAAACCCCATTATAAAAATAAATTACTTTTAAAAACCCGTAAAACAAAGACAGTGAAAGAGAGAGAAATTATTACAAAATTCGTTCAGAGGCTGTGATGCAACCTGGATTGACCATATCTAGACCCACAGCTGGATGAGACATAAGGGTGGACACTCTTGGGGCTGAAAGGTTGGGTGAGGTTGGGTGAGCAAACGCAGACCCTTTAAAGTAATACTGCCTGGTACCCATCCCATTGGTCCCAAATCTCCAGGTTCAAGGGCATCTTCCTACATCGAAAACATGCATGAGAAACCCAGAAGATGGTACACCGTGTGATTTTGAAAGGTTTCTAATACGCACCTCATTTCTCATCTCCTTGTGCTCGGGTTCGCCTTTCCAGCTACTTTACTAGCAATCTCCCTACTTGGAGAATCAGCACCTTTAAGCTCCTGTTCCCTACAGGTTGCAATTTGTCCTGAGGATGAACGGGAATAGGGGCAACCAATGAGAGACTAGATCTAGGTGTTGGGACAGGCACAGCTCACTCTATTTTCCCATCAGGAAGAAGAATTAAACACAGGCTCAGCCTGCCGCAGGGAACCAGAATAGGGCCTGAGGCAATCCCGTGCTTTTGCGGCCAGCTCCCAAAAAAGACAGTTGAAAAATGGAGCTTAGGGGCACTGCAATTTACAAACCTGCTGAGTTATAAATGATAACTCTCGTCCACAAATATATTGAGGGAAGGCAACGAAGAGGATTTGAAAGCAAGGCAGAATTGCAGGAAACAGGTTTCAGGAGGTAGATTCGAATCGCCTTTAAAGCACATGAAAAGTGGCAAAACGTCGACAGTGATGCCCTTGGCCAAAAAGGGCGTATGCGTTTTTTCCTGAATATATTCAGGAAAAAACGCATACGCCCTTTTTGGCCAACCAAGCAACCTGGAAAGGCAAATCAGCGCTACAAAGAAGTCTCGCTTCCCATCAGTCAAAAGGGTCATGCTGCAAAAAGTGTCAAAACCAGAAATGCAGGACAGGCCATGGAGAAATGGCAGCCTTGCTACGCTGATGGGCGGGATGTAATTTGCCAACAGCCACTCTGGAGAAGTGTACGGTGTGTCCTGAAACATCGAAAAAACACAGCTTAGGGAGCATAGGGCACGTCCACTCATGGGCGTATAAATTGGGACAACTAAAAATCAGCAAGACACAGGCACCCCAATGTTTAGGGCTGCTTTGTTGACAAGAACCTCCACTTCATGACACCTTAAATATCCCAGGAAAGAGAAAAATGGATAAAGAAGTTGTGGTCCTTATGTACAAAGGAATATCACTCAGACATGATATCAATGTCATAAGGCTAGTAGAAGCAAGATGAGTGGATTTAGGTATGACGATTCTAAGTGAAATAAGTCACACAGAAAAAGACACTTATCATAAGCTCTCACTTATAGAGTGAATGTAAAAACCGCTACACTTGAACTGAATTACAAAACAGAACAGAGTCACACGTTTAGAAAACACACTATGGCTGCTTAACGGGAAAGGTGAGGTGGGGTGATGCATAAAACAAGGGTTTCAAATTCGCTCAGATACCGTTCCATACACCCAATATGTAATAGACAAGACCTACTCCTTGCTCAGTGAACTGGACTCAACTCCCCCTATTCACCGCACAAGAATGTATGTGACTAGTAAGAATCTTAAAACCTATGTATTGATATCTCTCTGGAAGTGAGTCAAGTGGGTGTAAAGCCGCATAAACACAGCCGTGAAAAGCAGCTAAACCCCATTATAAAAATAAATTACTTTTAAAAACCCGTAAAACAAAGACAGTGAAAGAGAGAGAAATTCTTACAAAATTCGTTCAGAGGCTGTGATGCAACCTGGATTGACCATATCAACACCCAAAGCTGGATGAGACATAAGGGTGGACACTCTTGGGGCTTAGAGGTTGGGTGAGGTTGGGTGAGCAAACGCAGACCCTTTAAAGTAATACTGTGTGGTACCCATCCCATGGGCCCCAAATCTCCAGGTTCAAGGGCATCTTCCTACATCGAAAACATGCATGAGAAACCCAGAAGATGGTACACCATGTGATTTTGAAAGGTTTCTAAAACGCACCCCATTTCTCATCTCCTTGTGCTAGGGTTCGCCTTTCCAGCTACTTTACTAGCAATCTCCCTACTTGGAGAATCAGCACCTTTAAGCTCCTGTTCCCTACAGGTTGCAATTTGTCCTGAGGATGAACGGGAAGAGGGGCAACCAATGAGAGACTAGATCTAGGTGTTGGGACAGGCACAGGTCACTCTATTTTCCCATCAGGAAGAAGAATTAAACACAGGCTCAGCCTCCCGCCGGGAACCAGAATAGGGCCTGAGGCAATGCCGCGCTTTTGCGGCCAGCTACCAAAAAAGCGAGTTGAAAAATGGAGCTCAGGGACACTGCAATTCACAAACCCGCAGAGTTATAAATGATAACTGTCATCCACAGATATATTGAGGGAAGGCAACGAAGAGGATTTGAAAGCAAGGCAGAATTGCAGGAAACAGATTTCAGGAGGTATATTCGAATCGCCATTAAAGCACATGAAAAGCGGCAAAACGTCGACAATGATGCCCTTGGCCAAAAAGGGCGTATGCGTATTTTCCTGAATATATTCAGGAAAAAACGCATACGCCCTTTTTGGCCAACCAAGCAACATGGAAAGGCAAATAAGCGCTACAAAGAAGTTTCGCTTCCCATCGGTCAAAAGGGTCATGCTGCAAAAAGTGTCAAAACCAGAAATGCAGGACAGGCCATGGAGAAATGGCAGCCTTGCTACGCTGATGGGCGGGATGTAAATTGCCAACAGCCACTCTGAAGAAGTGTACGGTGTGTCCTGAAACATCGAAAAAACACAGTTAGGGAGCATAGGGCACGTCCACTCATGGGCGTATAAATTGGGAAAACTAAAAATCAGCAAGACACAGGCACCACAAAGTTTAGGGCTGCTCTGTTGACAAAAACCTCCACTTCATGACACCTTAAATATCCCAGGAAAGAGAAAAATGGATAAAGAAGTTGTGGTCCTTATGTACAATGGAATATCACTCAGACATGAAATCAATGTCATAAGGCTAGTAGAAGCAAGATGAGTGGATTTAGGTACGACGATTCTAAGTGAAATAAGTCACACAGAAAAAGACACTTATCATAAGCTATCACTTATAGAGGGAATGTAAAAACCGCTACACTTGAACTGAATTACAAAACAGAACAGAGTCACACGTTTAGAAAACACACTATGGCTGCTTAACGGGAAAGGTGAGGTGGGGTGAGGCATAAAACAAGGGTTTCAAATTCGCTCAGATACCGTTCCATACACCCAATATGTAATAGACAAGACCTACTCCTTGCTCAGTGAACAGGACTCAACACCCCCTATTCACCGCACAAGAATATATGTGACTAGTAAGAATCTTAAAACCTATGTATTGATATCTGTCTGGAAGTGAGTCAAGTGGGTGTAAAGCCGCATAAACACAGCCGTGAAAAGCAGCTAAACCCCATTATAAAAATAAATTACTTTTAAAAACCCGTAAAACAAAGACAGTGAAAGAGAGAGAAATTATTACAAAATTCGTTCAGAGGCTGTGATGCAACCTGGATTGACCATATCTAGACCCACAGCTGGATGAGACATAAGGGTGGACACTCTTGGGGCTGAAAGGTTGGGTGAGGTTGGGTGAGCAAACGCAGACCCTTTAAAGTAATACTGCCTGGTACCCATCCCATTGGTCCCAAATCTCCAGGTTCAAGGGCATCTTCCTACATCGAAAACATGCATGAGAAACCCAGAAGATGGTACACCGTGTGATTTTGAAAGGTTTCTAATACGCACCTCATTTCTCATCTCCTTGTGCTCGGGTTCGCCTTTCCAGCTACTTTACTAGCAATCTCCCTACTTGGAGAATCAGCACCTTTAAGCTCCTGTTCCCTACAGGTTGCAATTTGTCCTGAGGATGAACGGGAATAGGGGCAACCAATGAGAGACTAGATCTAGGTGTTGGGACAGGCACAGCTCACTCTATTTTCCCATCAGGAAGAAGAATTAAACACAGGCTCAGCCTGCCGCAGGGAACCAGAATAGGGCCTGAGGCAATCCCGTGCTTTTGCGGCCAGCTCCCAAAAAAGACAGTTGAAAAATGGAGCTTAGGGGCACTGCAATTTACAAACCTGCTGAGTTATAAATGATAACTCTCGTCCACAAATATATTGAGGGAAGGCAACGAAGAGGATTTGAAAGCAAGGCAGAATTGCAGGAAACAGGTTTCAGGAGGTAGATTCGAATCGCCTTTAAAGCACATGAAAAGTGGCAAAACGTCGACAGTGATGCCCTTGGCCAAAAAGGGCGTATGCGTTTTTTCCTGAATATATTCAGGAAAAAACGCATACGCCCTTTTTGGCCAACCAAGCAACCTGGAAAGGCAAATCAGCGCTACAAAGAAGTCTCGCTTCCCATCAGTCAAAAGGGTCATGCTGCAAAAAGTGTCAAAACCAGAAATGCAGGACAGGCCATGGAGAAATGGCAGCCTTGCTACGCTGATGGGCGGGATGTAATTTGCCAACAGCCACTCTGGAGAAGTGTACGGTGTGTCCTGAAACATCGAAAAAACACAGCTTAGGGAGCATAGGGCACGTCCACTCATGGGCGTATAAATTGGGACAACTAAAAATCAGCAAGACACAGGCACCCCAATGTTTAGGGCTGCTTTGTTGACAAGAACCTCCACTTCATGACACCTTAAATATCCCAGGAAAGAGAAAAATGGATAAAGAAGTTGTGGTCCTTATGTACAAAGGAATATCACTCAGACATGATATCAATGTCATAAGGCTAGTAGAAGCAAGATGAGTGGATTTAGGTATGACGATTCTAAGTGAAATAAGTCACACAGAAAAAGACACTTATCATAAGCTCTCACTTATAGAGTGAATGTAAAAACCGCTACACTTGAACTGAATTACAAAACAGAACAGAGTCACACGTTTAGAAAACACACTATGGCTGCTTAACGGGAAAGGTGAGGTGGGGTGATGCATAAAACAAGGGTTTCAAATTCGCTCAGATACCGTTCCATACACCCAATATGTAATAGACAAGACCTACTCCTTGCTCAGTGAACTGGACTCAACTCCCCCTATTCACCGCACAAGAATGTATGTGACTAGTAAGAATCTTAAAACCTATGTATTGATATCTCTCTGGAAGTGAGTCAAGTGGGTGTAAAGCCGCATAAACACAGCCGTGAAAAGCAGCTAAACCCCATTATAAAAATAAATTACTTTTAAAAACCCGTAAAACAAAGACAGTGAAAGAGAGAGAAATTCTTACAAAATTCGTTCAGAGGCTGTGATGCAACCTGGATTGACCATATCAACACCCAAAGCTGGATGAGACATAAGGGTGGACACTCTTGGGGCTTAGAGGTTGGGTGAGGTTGGGTGAGCAAACGCAGACCCTTTAAAGTAATACTGTGTGGTACCCATCCCATGGGCCCCAAATCTCCAGGTTCAAGGGCATCTTCCTACATCGAAAACATGCATGAGAAACCCAGAAGATGGTACACCATGTGATTTTGAAAGGTTTCTAAAACGCACCCCATTTCTCATCTCCTTGTGCTAGGGTTCGCCTTTCCAGCTACTTTACTAGCAATCTCCCTACTTGGAGAATCAGCACCTTTAAGCTCCTGTTCCCTACAGGTTGCAATTTGTCCTGAGGATGAACGGGAAGAGGGGCAACCAATGAGAGACTAGATCTAGGTGTTGGGACAGGCACAGGTCACTCTATTTTCCCATCAGGAAGAAGAATTAAACACAGGCTCAGCCTCCCGCCGGGAACCAGAATAGGGCCTGAGGCAATGCCGCGCTTTTGCGGCCAGCTACCAAAAAAGCGAGTTGAAAAATGGAGCTCAGGGACACTGCAATTCACAAACCCGCAGAGTTATAAATGATAACTGTCATCCACAGATATATTGAGGGAAGGCAACGAAGAGGATTTGAAAGCAAGGCAGAATTGCAGGAAACAGATTTCAGGAGGTATATTCGAATCGCCATTAAAGCACATGAAAAGCGGCAAAACGTCGACAATGATGCCCTTGGCCAAAAAGGGCGTATGCGTATTTTCCTGAATATATTCAGGAAAAAACGCATACGCCCTTTTTGGCCAACCAAGCAACATGGAAAGGCAAATAAGCGCTACAAAGAAGTTTCGCTTCCCATCGGTCAAAAGGGTCATGCTGCAAAAAGTGTCAAAACCAGAAATGCAGGACAGGCCATGGAGAAATGGCAGCCTTGCTACGCTGATGGGCGGGATGTAAATTGCCAACAGCCACTCTGAAGAAGTGTACGGTGTGTCCTGAAACATCGAAAAAACACAGTTAGGGAGCATAGGGCACGTCCACTCATGGGCGTATAAATTGGGAAAACTAAAAATCAGCAAGACACAGGCACCACAAAGTTTAGGGCTGCTCTGTTGACAAAAACCTCCACTTCATGACACCTTAAATATCCCAGGAAAGAGAAAAATGGATAAAGAAGTTGTGGTCCTTATGTACAATGGAATATCACTCAGACATGAAATCAATGTCATAAGGCTAGTAGAAGCAAGATGAGTGGATTTAGGTACGACGATTCTAAGTGAAATAAGTCACACAGAAAAAGACACTTATCATAAGCTATCACTTATAGAGGGAATGTAAAAACCGCAACACTTGAACTGAATTACAAAACAGAACAGAGTCACACGTTTAGAAAACACACTATGGCTGCTGAGCGGGAAAGGTGAGGTGGGGTGATGCATAAAACAAGGGTTTCAAATTCGCTCAGATACCGTTCCATACACCCAATATGTAATAGACAAGACCTACTCCTTGCTCAGTGAACTGGACTCAACACCCCCTATTCACCGCACAAGAATATATGTGACTAGTAAGAATCTTAAAACCTATGTATTGATATCTGTCTGGAAGTGAGTCAAGTGGGTGTAAAGCCGCATAAACACAGCCGTGAAAAGCAGCTAAACCCCATTATAAAAATAAATTACTTTTAAAAACGCGTAAAACAAAGACAGTGAAAGAGAGAGAAATTCTTACAAAATTCGTTCAGAGGCTGTGATGCAACCTGGATTGACCATATCTAGACCCACACCTGGATGAGACATAAGGGTGGACACTCTTGGGGCTGAGAGGTTGGGTGAGGTTGGGTGAGCAAATGCAGACCCTTTAAAGTAATACTGCGTGGTACCCATCCCATGGGTCCCAAATCTCCAGGTTCAAGGGCATCTTCCTACATCGAAAACATGCATGAGAAACCCCGAAGATGGTACACCGTGTGATTTTGAAAGGTTTCTAATACGCACCTCATTTCTCATCTCCTTGTGCTCGGGTTCGCCTTTCCAGCTACTTTACTAGCAATCTCCCTACTTGGAGAATCAGCACCTTTAAACTCCTGTTCCCTACAGGTTGCAATGTGTCCTGAGGATGAACGGGAAGAGGGGAAACCAATGAGAGACTAGATCTAGGTGTTGGGACAGGCACAGGTCACTCTATTTTCCCATCGGGAAGAAGAATTAACCACAGGCTCAGCCTGCCGCCCAGAAGCAGAATAGGGCCTGAGGCAATCCCGCGCTTTTTCGGCCAGCTCCCAAAAAAGCCAGTAAAAAATGGAGCTCAGGGACACTGCAAATCACAAACCCGCAGAGCTATAAATGATAACTCTCATCCACAGATATATTGAGGGAAGGCAACGAAGAGGATTTGAAAGCAAGGCAGAATTGCAGGAAACAGGTTTCAGGAGGTAGATTCGAATCGCCTTTAAAGCACATGAAAAGTGGTAAAAAGTCGACAATGATGCCCTTGGCCAAACAGGGCGTATGCGTTTTTTCCTGAATATATTCAGGAAAAAACGCATACGCCCTGTTTGGCCAACTAAGCAACCTGGAAAGGTTAATCAGAGCTACAAAGAAGTCTCGCTTCCCATCGGTCAAAAGGGCCATGCTGCAAAAAGTGTCAAAACCAGAAATGCAGGACAGTCTATGGAGAAATGGCAGCCTTGCTACGCTGTTGGGCGGGATGTAAATTGCCAACAGCCACTCTGGAGAAGTGTACGGTGTGTCCTGAAACATCGAAAAAACACAGCTCTAGGAGCATAGGGCACGTCCTCTCATGGGCGTATAAATTGGGAAAACTAAAAATCATCAAGACACAGGCACCCCAAAGTTTAGGGCTGCTCTGTTGACAAGAACCTCCACTTCATGACACCTTAAATATCCCAGGAAAGAGAAAAATGGATAAAGAAATTGTGGTCCTTATGTACAAAGGAATATCACTCAGACATGAAATCAATGTCATAATGCTAGTAGACGCAAGATGAGTGTATTTAGTTACGACGATTCTAAGTGAAATAAGTCACACAGAAAAAGACACTTATCATAAGCTATCACTTATAGAGGGAATGTAAAAACCGCTACACTTGAACTGAATTACAAAACAGAACAGAGTCACACGTTTAGAAAACACACTATGCCTGCTTAACGGGAAAGGTGAGGTGGGGTGAGGCATAAAACAAGGGTTTCAAATTCGCTCAGATACCGTTCCATACACCCAATATGTAATAGACAAGACCTACTCTTTGCTCAGTGAACAGGACTCAACACCCCCTATTCACCGCACAAGAATATATGTGACTAGTAAGAATCTTAAAACCTATGTATTGATATCTGTCTGGAAGTGTGTCAAGTGGGTGTAAAGCCGCATAAACACAGCCGTGAAAAGCAGCTAAACCCCATTATAAAAATAAATTACTTTTAAAAACCCGTAAAACAAAGACAGTGAAAGAGAGAGAAATTCTTACAAAATTCGTTCAGAGGCTGTGATGCAACCTGGATTGACCATATCTAGACCCACAGCTGGATGAGACATAAGGGTGGACACTCTTGGGGCTGAAAGGTTGGGTGAGGCTGGGTGAGCAAACGCAGACCCTTTAAAGTAATACTGCCTGGTACCCATCCCATGGGTCCCAAATCTCCAGGTTCAAGGGCATCTTCCTACATCGAAAACATGCATGAGAAACCCAGAAGATGGTACACCATGTGATTTTGAAAGGTTTCTAATACGCACCTCATTTCTCATCTCCTTGTGCTCGGGTTCGCCTTTCCAGCTACTTTACTAGCAATCTCCCTACTTGGAGAATCAGCACCTTTAAGCTCCTGTTCCCTACAGGTTGCAATTTGTCCTGAGGATGAACGGGAAGAGGGGCAACCAATGAGAGACTAGATGTAGGTGTTGGGACAGGCACAGCTCACTCTATTTTCCCATCGGGAAAAAGAATTAACCACAGGCTCAGCCTGCCGCCCAGAAGCAGAATAGGGCCTGAGGCAATCCCGCGCTTTTGCGGCCAGCTCCCAAAAAAGCCAGTTGAAAAATGGAGCTCAGGGACACTGCAATTCACAAACCCGCAGAGCTATAAATGATAACTCTCATCCACAGATATATTGAGGGAAGACAACGAAGAGGATTTGAAAGCAAGGCAGAATTGCAGGAAACAGTTTTCAGGAGGTAGATTCAAATCGCCTTAAAAGCACATGAAAAGTGGTAAAACGTCGACAATAATGCCCTTGGCCAAACAGGGCGTATGCGTTTTTTCCTGAATATATTCAGGAAAAAACGCATACGCCCTTTTTGGCCAACCAAGCAACCTGGAAAGGCTAATCAGCGCTACAAAGAAGTCTCGTTTCCATCGGTCAAAAGGGCCATGCTGCAAAAAGTGTCAAAACCAGAAATGCAGGACAGGCCATGGAGAAATGGCAGCCTTGCTACGCTGATGGGCGGGATGTAAATTGCCAACAGCCACTCTGGAGAAGTGTACGGTGTGTCCTGAAACATCGAAAAAACACAGCTTAGGGAGCATAGGACACGTCCTCTCATGGGCGTATAAATTGGGAAAACTAAAAATCAGCAAGACACAGGTACCCCAAAGTTTAGGGCTGCTCTGTTGACAAGAACCTCCACTTCATGACACCTTAAATATCCCAGGAAAGAGAAAAATGGATAAAGAAGTTGTGGTCCTTATGTACAATGGAATATCACTCAGACATGAAATCAATGTCATAACGCTAGTAGAAGCAAGATGAGTGGATTTAGGTACGATGATTATAAGTGAAATAAGTCACACAGAAAAAGACACTTATCATAAGCTATCACTTATAGAGGGAATGTAAAAACCGCTACACTTGAACTGAATTACAAAACAGAACAGAGTCACACGTTTAGAAAACACACTATGGCTGCTTAACGGGAAAGGTGAGGTGGGGTGAGGCATAAAACAAGGGTTTCAAATTCGCTCAGATACCGTTCCATACACCCAATATGTAATAGACAAGACCTACTCCTTGCTCAGTGAACTGGACTCAACACCCCCTATTCACCGCACAAGAATATATGTGACTAGTAAGAATCTTAAAACCTATGTATTGATATCTGTCTGGAAGTGAGTCAAGTGGGTGTAAAGCTGCATAAACACAGCCGTGAAAAGCAGCTAAACCCCATTATAAAAATAAATTACTTTTAAAAACCCGTAAAACAAAGACAGTGAAAGCGAGAGAAATTATTACAAAATTCGTTCAGAGGTTCTGATGCAACCTGGATTGACCATATCTAGACCCACAGCTGGATGAGACATAAGGGTGGACACTCTTGGGGCTTAACGGTTGGGTGAGGTTGGGTGAGCAAACGCAGACCCTTTAAAGTAATACTGCCTGGTATCCATCCCATGGGTCCCAAATCTCCAGGTTCAAGGGCATCTTCCTACATCGAAAACATGCATGAGAAACCCAGAAGATGGTACACCGTGTGATTTTGAAAGGTTTCTAATACGCACCTCATTTCTCATCTCCTTGTGCTCGGGTTCGCCTTTCCAGCTACTTTACGAGCAATCTCCCTACTTGGAGAATCAGCACCTTTAAGCTCCTGTTCCCTACAGGTTGCAATTTGTCCTGAGGATGAACGGGAAGAGGGGAAACCAATGAGAGACTAGATCTTGGTGTTGGGACAGGCACAGGTCACTCTATTTTCCCATCGGGAAGAAGAATTAACCACAGGCTCAGCCTGCCGGCCAGAAGCAGAATAGGGCCTGAGGCAATCCCGCGCTTTTGCGGCCAGCTCCCAAAAAAGCCAGTTGAAAAATGGAGCTCAGGGACACTGCAATTCACAAACCCGCAGAGCTATAAATGATAACTCTCATCCACAGATATATTGAGGGAAGGCAACGAAGAGGATTTGAAAGCAAGGCAGAATTGCAGGAAACAGGTTTCAGGAGGTAGATTCGAATCGCCTTTAAAGCACATGAAAAGTGGTAAAACGTCGACAATGATGCCCTTGGCCAAACAGGGCGTATGCGTTTTTTCCTGAATATATTCAGGAAAAAACGCATACGACCTGTTTGGCCAACCAAGCAACCTGGAAAGGCTAATCAGCGCTACAAAGAAGTCTCGCTTCCCATCGGTCAAAAGGGCCATGCTGCAAAAAGTGTCAAAACCAGAAATGCAGGACAGGCCCTGGAGAAATGGCAGCCTTGCTACTCTGATGGGCGGGATGTAAATTGCCAACAGCCACTCTGGAGAAGTGTAAGGTGTGTCCTGAAACATTGAAAAAACACAGCTCTAGGAGCATAGGGCACGTCCTCTCATGGGCGTATAAATTGGGAAAACTAAAAATCAGCAAGACACAGGCACCCCAAAGTTTAGGGCTGCTCTGTTGACAAGAACCTCCACTTCATGACACCTTAAATATCCCAGGAAAGAGAAAAATGGATAAAGAAGTTGTGGTCCTTATGTACAATGGAATATCACTCAGACATGAAATCAATGTCATAAGGCTAGTAGAAGCAAGATGAGTGGATTTAGGTACGACGATTCTAAGTGAAATAAGTCACACAGAAAAAGACACTTATCATAAGCTATCACTTATAGAGGGAATGTAAAAACCGCTACACTTGAACTGAATTACAAAACAGAACAGAGTCACACGTTTAGAAAACACACTATGGCTGCTTAACGGGAAAGGTGAGGTGGGGTGAGGCATAAAACAAGGGTTTCAAATTCGCTCAGATACCGTTCCATACACCCAATATGTAATAGACAAGACCTACTCCTTGCTCAGTGAACAGGACTCAACACCCCCTATTCACCGCACAAGAATATATGTGACTAGTAAGAATCTTAAAACCTATGTATTGATATCTGTCTGGAAGTGAGTCAAGTGGGTGTAAAGCCGCATAAACACAGCCGTGAAAAGCAGCTAAACCCCATTATAAAAATAAATTACTTTTAAAAACCCGTAAAACAAAGACAGTGAAAGAGAGAGAAATTCTTACAAAATTCGTTCAGAGGCTGTGATGCAACCTGGATTGACCATATCTAGACCCACAGCTGGATGAGACATAAGGGTGGACACTCTTGGGGCTGAAAGGTTGGGTGAGGTTGGGTGAGCAAACGCAGACCCTTTAAAGTAATACTGCCTGGTACCCATCCCATGGGTCCCAAATCTCCAGGTTCAAGGGCATCTTCCTACATCGAAAACATGCATGAGAAACCCAGAAGATGGTACACCATGTGATTTTGAAAGGTTTCTAATACGCACCTCATTTCTCATCTCCTTGTGCTCGGGTTCACCTTTCCAGCTACTTTACTAGCAATCTCCCTACTTGGAGAATCAGCACCTTTAAGCTCCTGTTCCCTACAGGTTGCAATTTGTCCTGAGGATGAACGGGAAGAGGGGCAACCAATGAGAGACTAGATGTAGGTGTTGGGACAGGCACAGCTCACTCTATTTTCCCATCGGTAAGAAGAATTAACCACAGGCTCAGCCTGCCGCCCAGAAGCAGAATAGGGCCTGAGGCAATTCCGCGCTTTTGCGGCCAGCTCCCAAAAAAGCCAGTTGAAAAATGGAGCTCAGGGACACTGCAATTCACAAACCCGCAGAGCTATAAATGATAACTCTCATCCACAGATATATTGAGGGAAGGCAACGAAGAGGATTTGAAAGCAAGGCAGAATTGCAGGAAACAGGTTTCAGGAGGTAGATTCAAATCGCCTTAAAAGCACATGAAAAGTGGTAAAACGTCGACAATAATGCCCTTGGCCAAACAGGGCGTATGCGTTTTTTCCTGAATATATTCAGGAAAAAACGCATACGCCCTTTTTGGCCAACCAAGCAACCTGGAAAGGCTAATCAGCGCTACAAAGAAGTCTCGCTTCCCATCGGTCAAAAGGGCCATGCTGCAAAAAGTGTCAAAACCAGAGATGCAGGACAGGCCATGGAGAAATGGCAGCCTTGCTACGCTGATGGGCGGGATGTAAATTGCCAACAGCCACTCTGGAGAAGTGTACGGTGTGTCCTGTAGCATCGAAAAAACACAGCTTAGGTAGCATAGGGCACGTCCTCTCATGGGCGTATAAATTGGGAAAACTAAAAATCAGCAAGACACAGGCACCCCAAAGTTTAGGGCTGCTCTGTTGACAAGAACCTCCACTTCATGACACCTTAAATATCCCAGGAAAGAGAAAAATGGATAAAGAAGTTGTGGTCCTTATGTACAATGGAATATCACTCAGACATGAAATCAATGTCATAAGGCTAGTAGAAGCAAGATGAGTGGATTTAGGTACGACGATTCTAAGTGAAATAAGTCACACAGAAAAAGACACTTATCATAAGCTATCACTTATAGAGGGAATGTAAAAACCGCTACACTTGAACTGAATTACAAAACAGAACAGAGTCACACGTTTAGAAAACACACTATGGCTGCTTAACGGGAAAGGTGAGGTGGGGTGAGGCATAAAACAAGGGTTTCAAATTCGCTCAGATACCGTTCCATACACCCAATATGTAATAGACAAGACCTACTCCTTGCTCAGTGAACAGGACTCAACACCCCCTATTCACCGCACAAGAATATATGTGACTAGTAAGAATCTTAAAACCTATGTATTGATATCTGTCTGGAAGTGAGTCAAGTGGGTGTAAAGCCGCATAAACACAGCCGTGAAAAGCAGCTAAACCCCATTATAAAAATAAATTACTTTTAAAAACCCGTAAAACAAAGACAGTGAAAGAGAGAGAAATTCTTACAAAATTCGTTCAGAGGCTGTGATGCAACCTGGATTGACCATATCTAGACCCACAGCTGGATGAGACATAAGGGTGGACACTCTTGGGGCTGAAAGTTTGGGTGAGGTTGGGTGAGCAAACGCAGACCCTTTAAAGTAATACTGCCTGGTACCCATCCCATGGGTCCCAAATCTCCAGGTTCAAGGGCATCTTCCTACATCGAAAACATGCATGAGAAACCCAGAAGATGGTACACCATGTGATTTTGAAAGGTTTCTAATACGCACCTCATTTCTCATCTCCTTGTGCTCGGGTTCACCTTTCCAGCTACTTTACTAGCAATCTCCCTACTTGGAGAATCAGCACCTTTAAGCTCCTGTTCCCTACAGGTTGCAATTTGTCCTGAGGATGAACGGGAAGAGGGGCAACCAATGAGAGACTAGATGTAGGTGTTGGGACAGGCACAGCTCACTCTATTTTCCCATCGGTAAGAAGAATTAACCACAGGCTCAGCCTGCCGCCCAGAAGCAGAATAGGGCCTGAGGCAATTCCGCGCTTTTGCGGCCAGCTCCCAAAAAAGCCAGTTGAAAAATGGAGCTCAGGGACACTGCAATTCACAAACCCGCAGAGCTATAAATGATAACTCTCATCCACAGATATATTGAGGGAAGGCAACGAAGAGGATTTGAAAGCAAGGCAGAATTGCAGGAAACAGGTTTCAGGAGGTAGATTCAAATCGCCTTAAAAGCACATGAAAAGTGGTAAAACGTCGACAATAATGCCCTTGGCCAAACAGGGCGTATGCGTTTTTTCCTGAATATATTCAGGAAAAAACGCATACGCCCTTTTTGGCCAACCAAGCAACCTGGAAAGGCTAATCAGCGCTACAAAGAAGTCTCGCTTCCCATCGGTCAAAAGGGCCATGCTGCAAAAAGTGTCAAAACCAGAGATGCAGGACAGGCCATGGAGAAATGGCAGCCTTGCTACGCTGATGGGCGGGATGTAAATTGCCAACAGCCACTCTGGAGAAGTGTACGGTGTGTCCTGTAGCATCGAAAAAACACAGCTTAGGTAGCATAGGGCACGTCCTCTCATGGGCGTATAAATTGGGAAAACTAAAAATCAGCAAGACACAGGCACCCCAAAGTTTAGGGCTGCTCTGTTGACAAGAACCTCCACTTCATGACACCTTAAATATCCCAGGAAAGAGAAAAATGGATAAAGAAGTTGTGGTCCTTATGTACAATGGAATATCACTCAGACATGAAATCAATGTCATAAGGCTAGTAGAAGCAAGATGAGTGGATTTAGGTACGACGATTCTAAGTGAAATAAGTCACACAGAAAAAGACACTTATCATAAGCTATCACTTATAGAGGGAATGTAAAAACCGCTACACTTGAACTGAATTACAAAACAGAACAGAGTCACACGTTTAGAAAACACACTATGGCTGCTTAACGGGAAAGGTGAGGTGGGGTGAGGCATAAAACAAGGGTTTCAAATTCGCTCAGATACCGTTCCATACACCCAATATGTAATAGACAAGACCTACTCCTTGCTCAGTGAACAGGACTCAACACCCCCTATTCACCGCAAAAGAATATATGTGACTAGTAAGAATCTTAAAACCTATGTATTGATATCTGTCTGGAAGTGAGTCAAGTGGGTGTAAAGCCACATAAACACAGCCGTGAAAAGCAGCTAAACCCCATTATAAAAATAAATTACTTTTAAAAACCCGTAAAACAAAGACAGTGAAAGAGAGAGAAATTCTTACAAAATTCGTTCAGAGGCTGTGATGCAACCTGGATTGACCATATCTAGACCCACAGCTGGATGAGACATAAGGGTGGACACTCTTGGGGCTGAAAGGTTGGGTGAGGCTGGGTGAGCAAATGCAGACCCTTTAAAGTAATACTGCCTGGTACCCATCCCATGGGTCCCAAATCTCCAGGTTCAAGGGCATCTTCCTACATCGAAAACATGCATGAGAAACCCAGAAGATGGTACACCGTGTGATTTTGAAAGGTTTCTAATACGCACCTCATTTCTCATCTCCTTGTGCTCGGGTTCGCCTTTCCAGCTACTTTACTAGCAATCTCCCTACTTGGAGAATCAGCACCTTTAAGCTCCTGTTCCCTACAGGTTGCAATTTGTCCTGAGGATGATCGGGAAGAGGGGCAACCAATGAGAGACTAGATGTAGGTGTTGGGACAGGCACAGCTCACTCTATTTTCCCATCGGGAAAAAGAATTAACCACAGGCTCAGCCTGCCGCCCAGAAGCAGAATAGGGCCTGAGGCAATCCCGCGCTTTTGCGGCCAGCTCCCAAAAAAGCCAGTTGAAAAATGGAGCTCAGGGACACTGCAATTCACAAACCCGCAGAGCTATAAATGATAACTCTCATCCACAGATATATTGAGGGAAGGCAACGAAGAGGATTTGAAAGCAAGGCAGAATTGCAGGAAACAGGTTTCAGGATGGAGATTCGAATCGCCTTTAAAGCACATGAAAAGTGGTAAAACGTCGACAATGATGCCCTTGGCCAAACAGGGCGTATGCGTTTTTTCCTGAATATATTCAGGAAAAAACGCATACGCCCTGTTTGGCCAACCAAGCAACCTGGAAAGGCTAATCAGCGCTACAAAGAAGTCTCGCTTCCCATCGGTCAAAAGGGCCATGCTGCAAAAAGTGTCAAAACCAGAAATGCAGGACAGGCCATGGAGAAATGGCAGCCTTGCTACGCTGAGGGGCGGGATGTAAATTGCCAACAGCCACTCTGGAGAAGTGTACGGTGTGTCCTGAAACATCGAAAAAACACAGCTTAGGGAGCATAGGGCACGTCCACTCATGGGCGTATAAATTGGGAAAACTAAAAATCAGCAAGACACAGGCACCCCAATGTTTAGGGCTGCTCTGTTGACAAGAACCTCCACTTCATGACACCTTAAATATCCCAGGAAAGAGAAAAATGGATAAAGAAGTTGTGGTCCTTATGTACAATGGAATATCACTCAGACATGAAATCAATGTCATAAGGCTAGTAGAAGCAAGATGAGTGGATTTAGGTACGACGATTCTAAGTGAAATAAGTCACACAGAAAAAGACACTTATCATAAGCTATCACTTATAGAGGGAATGTAAAAACCGCTACACTTGAACTGAATTACAAAACAGAACAGAGTCACACGTTTAGAAAACACACTATGGCTGCTTAACGGGAAAGGTGAGGTGGGGTGAGGCATAAAACAAGGGTTTCAAATTCGCTCAGATACCGTTCCATACACCCAATATGTAATAGACAAGACCTACGCCTTGCTCAGTGAACAGGACTCAACACCCCCTATTCACCGCACAAGAATATATGTGACTAGTAAGAATCTTAAAACCTATGTATTGATATCTGTCAGGAAGTGGGTCAAGTGGGTGTAAAGCTGCATAAACACAGCCGTGAAAAGCAGCTAAACCCCATTATAAAAATAAATTACTTTTAAAAACCCGTAAAACAAAGACAGTGAAAGAGAGAGAAATTCTTACAAAATTCGTTCAGAGGCTGTGATGCAACCTGGATTGACCATATCTAGACCCACAGCTGGATGAGACATAAGGGTGGACACTCTTGGGGCTGAAAGGTTGGGTGAGGTTGGGTGAGCAAACGCAGACCCTTTAAAGTAATACTGCCTGGTACCCATCCCATGGGTCCCAAATCTCCAGGTTCAAGGGCATCTTCCTACATCGAAAACATGCATGAGAAACCCAGAAGATGGTACACCGTGTGATTTTCAAAGGTTTCTAATACGCACCTCATTTCTCATCTCCTTGTGCTCGGGTTCGCCTTTTCAGCTATTTTACTAGAAATCTCCCTACTTGGAGAATCAGCACCTTTAAGCTCCTGTTCCCTACAGGTTGCAATTTGTCCTGAGGATGAACGGGAAGAGGGGCAACCAATGAGAGACTAGATATAGGTGTTGAGACAGGCACAGCTCACTCTATTTTCCCATCGGTAAGAAGAATTAACCACAGGCTCAGCCTGCTGCCCAGAAGCAGAATAGGGCCTGAGGCAATTCCGCGCTTTTGCGGCCAGCTCCCAAAAAAGCCAGTTGAAAAATGGAGCTCAGGGACACTGCAATTCACAAACCCGCAGAGCTATAAATGATAACTCTCATCCACAGATATATTGAGGGAAGGCAACGAAGAGGATTTGAAAGCAAGGCAGAATTGCAGGAAACAGGTTTCAGGAGGTAGATTCAAATCGCCTTAAAAGCACATGAAAAGTGGTAAAACGTCGACAATAATGCCCTTGGCCAAACAGGGCGTATGCGTTTTTTCCTGAATATATTCAGGAAAAAACGCATACGCCCTTTTTGGCCAACCAAGCAACCTGGAAAGGCTAATCAGCGCTACAAAGAAGTCTCGTTTCCATCGGTCAAAAGGGCCATGCTGCAAAAAGTGTCAAAACCAGAAATGCAGGACAGGCCATGGAGAAATGGCAGCCTTGCTACGCTGATGGGCGGGATGTAAATTGCCAACAGCCACTCTGGAGAAGTGTACGGTGTGTCCTGAAACATCGAAAAAACACAGCTTAGGGAGCATAGGGCACGTCCTCTCATGGGCGTATAAATTGGGAAAACTAAAAATCAGCAAGACACAGGTACCCCAAAGTTTAGGGCTGCTCTGTTGACAAGAACCTCCACTTCATGACACCTTAAATATCCCAGGAAAGAGAAAAATGGATAAAGAAGTTGTGGTCCTTATGTACAATGGAATATCACTCAGACATGAAATCAATGTCATAACGCTAGTAGAAGCAAGATGAGTGGATTTAGGTACGATGATTCTAAGTGAAATAAGTCACACAGAAAAAGACACTTATCATAAGCTATCACTTAGAGAGGGAATGTAAAAACCGCTACACTTGAACTGAATTACAAAACAGAACAGAGTCACACGTTTAGAAAACACACTATGCCTGCTTAACGGGAAAGGTGAGGTGGGGTGAGGCATAAAACAAGGGTTTCAAATTCGCTCAGATACCGTTCCATACACCCAATATGTAATAGACAAGACCTACTCCTTGCTCAGTGAACTGGACTCAACACCCCCTATTCACCGCACAAGAATATATGTGACTAGTAAGAATCTTAAAACCTATGTATTGATATCTGTCTGGAAGTGAGTCAAGTGGGTGTAAAGCTGCATAAACACAGCTGTGAAAAGCAGCTAAACCCCATTATAAAAATAAATTACTTTTAAAAACCCGTAAAACAAAGACAGTGAAAGCGAGAGAAATTATTACAAAATTCGTTCAGAGGCTCTGATGCAACCTGGATTGACCATATCTAGACCCACAGCTGGATGAGACATAAGGGTGGACACTCTTGGGGCTGAACGGTTGGGTGAGGTTGGGTGAGCAAACGCAGACCCTTTAAAGTAATACTGCCTGGTATCCATCCCATGGGTCCCAAATCTCCAGGTTCAAGGGCATCTTCCTACATCGAAAACATGCATGAGAAACCCAGATGATGGTACACCGTGTGATTTTGAAAGGTTTCTAATACGCACCTCATTTCTCATCTCCTTGTGCTCGGGTTCGCCTTTCCAGCTACTTTACTAGCAATCTCCCTACTTGGAGAATCAGCACCTTTAAGCTCCTGTTCCCTACAGGTTGCAATTTGTCCTGAGGATGAACGGGAAGAAGGGAAACCAATGAGAGACTAGATCTTGGTGTTGGGACAGGCACAGGTCACTCTATTTTCCCATCGGGAAGAAGAATTAACCACAGGCTCAGCCTGCCGGCCAGAAGCTGAATAGGGCCTGAGGCAATCCCGCGCTTTTGCGGCCAGCTCCCAAAAAAGCCAGTTGAAAAATGGAGCTCAGGGACACTGCAATTCACAAACCCGCAGAGCTATAAATGATAACTCTCATCCACAGATATATTGAGGGAAGGCAACGAAGAGGATTTGAAAGCAAGGCAGGATTGCAGGAAACAGGTTTCAGGAGGTAGATTCGAATCGCCTTTAAAGCACATGAAAAGTGGTAAAACGTCGACAATGATGCCCTTGGCCAAACAGGGCGTATGCGTTTTTTCCTGAATATATTCAGGAAAAAACGCATACGCCCTGTTTGGCCAACCAAGCAACCTGGAAAGGCTAATCAGCGCTACAAAGAAGTCTCGCTTCCCATCGGTCAAAAGGGCCATGCTGCAAAAAGTGTCAAAACCAGAAATGCAGGACAGGCCATGGAGAAATGGCAGCCTTGCTACGCTGATGGGCGGGATGTAAATTGCCAACAGCCACTCTGGAGAAGTGTAAGGTGTGTCCTGAAACATCGAAAAAACACAGCTCTAGGAGCATAGGGCACGTCCTCTCATGGGCGTATAAATTGGGAAAACTAAAAATCAGCAAGACACAGGCACCCCAAAGTTTAGGGCTGCTCTGTTGACAAGAACCTCCACTTCATGACACCTTAAATATCCCAGGAAAGAGAAAAATGGATAAAGAAGTTGTGGTCCTTATGTACAATGGAATATCACTCAGACATGAAATCAATGTCATAAGGCTAGTAGAAGCAAGATGAGTGGATTTAGGTACGACGATTCTAAGTGAAATAAGTCACACAGAAAAAGACACTTATCATAAGCTATCACTTATAGAGGGAATGTAAAAACCGCTACACTTGAACTGAATTACAAAACAGAACAGAGTCACACGTTTAGAAAACACACTATGGCTGCTTAACGGGAAAGGTGAGGTGGGGTGAGGCATAAAACAAGGGTTTCAAATTCGCTCAGATACCGTTCCATACACCCAATATGTAATAGACAAGACCTACTCCTTGCTCAGTGAACAGGACTCAACACCCCCTATTCACCGCACAAGAATATATGTGACTAGTAAGAATCTTAAAACCTATGTATTGATATCTGTCTGGAAGTGAGTCAAGTGGGTGTAAAGCCGCATAAACACAGCCGTGAAAAGCAGCTAAACCCCATTATAAAAATAAATTACTTTTAAAAACCCGTAAAACAAAGACAGTGAAAGAGAGAGAAATTCTTACAAAATTCGTTCAGAGGCTGTGATGCAACCTGGATTGACCATATCTAGACCCACAGCTGGATGAGACATAAGGGTGGACACTCTTGGGGCTGAAAGGTTGGGTGAGGTTGGGTGAGCAAACGCAGACCCTTTAAAGTAATACTGCCTGGTACCCATCCCATGGGTCCCAAATCTCCAGGTTCAAGGGCATCTTCCTACATCGAAAACATGCATGAGAAACCCAGAAGATGGTACACCGTGTGATTTTGAAAGGTTTCTAATACGCACCTCATTTCTCATCTCCTTGTGCTCGGGTTCACCTTTCCAGCTACTTTACTAGCAATCTCCCTACTTGGAGAATCAGCACCTTTAAGCTCCTGTTCCCTACAGGTTGCAATTTGTCCTGAGGATGAACGGGAAGAGGGGAAACCAATGAGAGACTAGATCTTGGTGTTGGGACAGGCACAGGTCACTCTATTTTCCCATCGGGAAGAAGAATTAACCACAGGCTCAGCCTGCCGGCCAGAAGCTGAATAGGGCCTGAGGCAATCCCGCGCTTTTGCGGCCAGCTCCCAAAAAAGCCAGTTGAAAAATGGAGCTCAGGGACACTGCAATTCACAAACCCGCAGAGCTATAAATGATAACTCTCATCCACAGATATATTGAGGGAAGGCAACGAAGAGGATTTGAAAGCAAGGCAGGATTGCAGGAAACAGGTTTCAGGAGGTAGATTCGAATCGCCTTTAAAGCACATGAAAAGTGGTAAAACGTCGACAATGATGCCCTTGGCCAAACAGGGCGTATGCGTTTTTTCCTGAATATATTCAGGAAAAAACGCATACGCCCTGTTTGGCCAACCAAGCAACCTGGAAAGGCTAATCAGCGCTACAAAGAAGTCTCGCTTCCCATCGGTCAAAAGGGCCATGCTGCAAAAAGTGTCAAAACCAGAAATGCAGGACAGGCCCTGGAGAAATGGCAGCCTTGCTACGCTGATGGGCGGGATGTAAATTGCCAACAGCCACTCTGGAGAAGTGTAAGGTGTGTCCTGAAACATCGAAAAAACACAGCTCTAGGAGCATAGGGCACGTCCTCTCATGGGCGTATAAATTGGGAAAACTAAAAATCAGCAAGACACAGGCACCCCAAAGTTTAGGGCTGCTCTGTTGACAAGAACCTCCACTTCATGACACCTTAAATATCCCAGGAAAGAGAAAAATGGATAAAGAAGTTGTGGTCCTTATGTACAATGGAATATCACTCAGACATGAAATCAATGTCATAAGGCTAGTAGAAGCAAGATGAGTGGATTTAGGTACGACGATTCTAAGTGAAATAAGTCACACAGAAAAAGACACTTATCATAAGCTATCACTTATAGAGGGAATGTAAAAACCGCTACAGTTGAACTGAATTACAAAACAGAACAGAGTCACACGTTTAGAAAACACACTATGGCTGCTTAACGGGAAAGGTGAGGTGGGGTGAGGCATAAAACAAGGGTTTCAAATTCGCTCAGATACCGTTCCATACACCCAATATGTAATAGACAAGACCTACTCCTTGCTCAGTGAACAGGACTCAACACCCCCTATTCACCGCACAAGAATATATGTGACTAGTAAGAATCTTAAAACCTATGTATTGATATCTGTCTGGAAGTGAGTCAAGTGGGTGTAAAGCCGCATAAACACAGCCGTGAAAAGCAGCTAAACCCCATTATACAAATAAATTACTTTTAAAAACCCGTAAAACAAAGACAGTGAAAGAGAGAGAAATTATTACAAAATTCGTTCAGAGGCTGTGATGCAACCTGGATTGACCATATCTAGACCCACAGCTGGATGAGACATAAGGGTGGACACTCTTGGGACTGAAAGTTTGGGTGAGGCTGGGTGAGCAAACGCAGACCCTTTAAAGTAATACTGCCTGGTACCCATCCCATGGGTCCCAAATCTCCAGGTTCAAGGGCATCTTCCTACATCGAAAACATGCATGAGAAACCCAGAAGATGGTACACCGTGTGATTTTGAAAGGTTTCTAATACGCACCTCATTTCTCATCTCCTTGTGCTCGGGTTCACCTTTCCAGCTACTTTACTAGCAATCTCCCTACTTGGAGAATCAGCACCTTTAAGCTCCTGTTCCCTACAGGTTGCAATTTGTCCTGAGGATGAACGGGAAGAGGGGCAACCAATGAGAGACTAGATGTAGGTGTTGGGACAGGCACAGCTCACTCTATTTTCCCATCGGTAAGAAGAATTAACCACAGGCTCAGCCTGCCGCCCAGAAGCAGAATAGGGCCTGAGGCAATTCCGCGCTTTTGCGGCCAGCTCCCAAAAAAGCCAGTTGAAAAATGGAGCTCAGGGACACTGCAATTCACAAACCCGCAGAGCTATAAATGATAACTCTCATCCACAGATATATTGAGGGAAGGCAACGAAGAGGATTTGAAAGCAAGGCAGAATTGCAGGAAACAGGTTTCAGGAGGTAGATTCAAATCGCCTTAAAAGCACATGAAAAGTGGTAAAACGTCGACAATAATGCCCTTGGCCAAACAGGGCGTATGCGTTTTTTCCTGAATATATTCAGGAAAAAACGCATACGCCCTTTTTGGCCAACCAAGCAACCTGGAAAGGCTAATCAGCGCTACAAAGAAGTCTCGCTTCCCATCGGTCAAAAGGGCCATGCTGCAAAAAGTGTCAAAACCAGAAATGCAGGACAGGCCATGGAGAAATGGCAGCCTTGCTACGCTGATGGGCGGGATGTAAATTGCCAACAGCCACTCTGGAGAAGTGTAAGGTGTGTCCTGAAACATCGAAAAAACACAGCTTAGGGAGCATAGGGCACGTCGTCTCATGGGCGTATAGATTGGGATAACTAAAAATCAGCAAGACACAGGCACCCCAAAGTTTAGGGCTGCTCTGTTGACAAGAACCTCCACTTCATGACACCTTAAATATCCCAGGAAAGAGAAAAATGGATAAAGAAGTTGTGGTCCTTATGTACAATGGAATATCACTCAGACATGAAATCAATGTCATAAGGCTAGTAGAAGCAAGATGAGTGGATTTAGGTACGACGATTCTAAGTGAAATAAGTCACACAGAAAAAGACACTTATCATAAGCTATCACTTATAGAGGGAATGTAAAAACCGCTACACTTGAACTGAATTACAAAACAGAACAGAGTCACACGTTTAGAAAACACACTATGGCTGCTTAACGGGAAAGGTGAGGTGGGGTGAGGCGTAAAACAAGGGTTTCAAATTCGCTCAGATACCGTTCCATACACCCAATATGTAATAGACAAGACCTACGCCTTGCTCAGTGAACAGGACTCAACACCCCCTATTCACCGCACAAGAATATATGTGACTAGTAAGAATCTTAAAACCTATGTATTGATATCTGTCAGGAAGTGGGTCAAGTGGGTGTAAAGCTGCATAAACACAGCCGTGAAAAGCAGCTAAACCCCATTATAAAAATAAATTACTTTTAAAAACCCGTAAAACAAAGACAGTGAAAGCGAGAGAAATTATTACAAAATTCTTTCAGAGGCTCTGATGCAACCTGGATTGACCATATCTAGACCCACAGCTGGATGAGACATAAGGGTGGACACTCTTGGGGCTGAACGGTTGGGTGAGGTTGGGTGAGCAAACGCAGACCCTTTAAAGTAATACTGCCTGGTATCCATCCCATGGGTCCCAAATCTCCAGGTTCAAGGGCATCTTCCTACATCGAAAACATGCATGAGAAACCCAGAAGATGGTACACCGTGTGATTTTGAAAGGTTTCTAATACGCACCTCATTTCTCATCTCCTTGTGCTCGGGTTCGCCTTTCCAGCTACTTTACTAGCAATCTCCCTACTTGGAGAATCAGCACCTTTAAGCTCCTGTTCCCTACAGGTTGCAATTTGTCCTGACGATGAACGGGAAGAGGGGAAACCAATGAGAGACTAGATCTTGGTGTTGGGACAGGCACAGGTCACTCTATTTTCCCATCGGGAAGAAGAATTAACCACAGGCTCAGCCTGCCGGCCAGAAGCTGAATAGGGCCTGAGGCAATCCCGCGCTTTTGCGGCCAGCTCCCAAAAAAGCCAGTTGAAAAATGGAGCTCAGGGACACTGCAATTCACAAACCCGCAGAGCTATAAATGATAACTCTCATCCACAGATATATTGAGGGAAGGCAACGAAGAGGATTTGAAAGCAAGGCAGGATTGCAGGAAACAGGTTTCAGGAGGTAGATTCGAATCGCCTTTAAAGCACATGAAAAGTGGTAAAACGTCGACAATGATGCCCTTGGCCAAACAGGGCGTATGCGTTTTTTCCTGAATATATTCAGGAAAAAACGCATACGCCCTGTTTGGCCAACCAAGCAACCTGGAAAGGCTAATCAGCGCTACAAAGAAGTCTCGCTTCCCATCGGTCAAAAGGGCCATGCTGCAAAAAGTGTCAAAACCAGAAATGCAGGACAGGCCCTGGAGAAATGGCAGCCTTGCTACGCTGATGGGCGGGATGTAAATTGCCAACAGCCACTCTGGAGAAGTGTAAGGTGTGTCCTGAAACATCGAAAAAACACAGCTCTAGGAGCATAGGGCACGTCCTCTCATGGGCGTATAAATTGGGAAAACTAAAAATCAGCAAGACACAGGCACCCCAAAGTTTAGGGCTGCTCTGTTGACAAGAACCTCCACTTCATGACACCTTAAATATCCCAGGATAGAGAAAAATGGATAAAGAAGTTGTGGTCCTTATGTACAATGGAATATCACTCAGACATGAAATCAATGTCATAAGGCTAGTAGAAGCAAGATGAGTGGATTTAGGTACGACGATTCTAAGTGAAATAAGTCACACAGAAAAAGACACTTATCATAAGCTATCACTTATAGAGGGAATGTAAAAACCGCTACACTTGAACTGAATTACAAAACAGAACAGAGTCACACGTTTAGAAAACACACTATGGCTGCTTAACGGGAAAGGTGAGGTGGGGTGAGGCATAAAACAAGGGTTTCAAATTCGCTCAGATACCGTTCCATACACCCAATACGTAATAGACAAGACCTACTCCTTGCTCAGTGAACAGGACTCAACACCCCCTATTCACCGCACAAGAATATATGTGACTAGTAAGAATCTTAAAACCTATGTATTGATATCTGTCTGGAAGTGAGTCAAGTGGGTGTAAAGCCGCATAAACACAGCCGTGAAAAGCAGCTAAACCCCATTATAAAAATAAATTACTTTTAAAAACCCGTAAAACAAAGACAGTGAAAGAGAGAGAAATTCTTACAAAATTCGTTCAGAGTCTGTGATGCAACCTGGATTGACCATATCTAGACCCACAGCTGGATGAGACATAAGGGTAGACACTCTTGGGGCTGAAAGGTTGGGTGAGGTTGGGTGAGCAAACGCAGACCCTTTAAAGTAATACTGCCTGGTACCCATCCCATGGGTCCCAAATCTCCAGGTTCAAGGGCATCTTCCTACATCGAAAACATGCATGAGAAACCCAGAAGATGGTACACCGTGTGATTTTGAAAGGTTTCTAATACGCACCTCATTTCTCATCTCCTTGTGCTCGGGTTCACCTTTCCAGCTACTTTACTAGCAATCTCCCTACTTGGAGAATCAGCACCTTTAAGCTCCTGTTCCCTACAGGTTGCAATTTGTCCTGAGGATGAACGGGAAGAGGGGCAACCAATGAGAGACTAGATGTAGGTGTTGGGACAGGCACAGCTCACTCTATTTTCCCATCGGTAAGAAGAATTAACCACAGGCTCAGCCTGCCGCCCAGAAGCAGAATAGGGCCTGAGGCAATTCCGCGCTTTTGCGGCCAGCTCCCAAAAAAGCCAGTTGAAAAATGGAGCTCAGGGACACTGCAATTCACAAACACGCAGAGCTATAAATGATAACTCTCATCCACAGATATATTGAGGGAAGGCAACGAAGAGGATTTGAAAGCAAGGCAGAATTGCAGGAAACAGGTTTCAGGAGGTAGATTCAAATCGCCTTAAAAGCACATGAAAAGTGGTAAAACATCGACAATAATGCCCTTGGCCAAACAGGGCGTATGCGTTTTTTCCTGAATATATTCAGGAAAAAACGCATACGCCCTTTTTGGCCAACCAAGCAACCTGGAAAGGCTAATCAGCGCTACAAAGAAGTCTCGCTTCCCATCGGTCAAAAGGGCCATGCTGCAAAAAGTGTCAAAACCAGAAATGCAGGACAGGCCATGGAGAAATGGCAGCCTTGCTACGCTGATGGGCGGGATGTAAATTGCCAACAGCCACTCTGGAGAAGTGTAAGGTGTGTCCTGAAACATCGAAAAAACACAGCTCTAGGAGCATAGGGCACGTCCTCTCATGGGCGTATAAATTGGGAAAACTAAAAATCAGCAAGACACAGGCACCCCAAAGTTTAGGGCTGCTCTGTTGACAAGAACCTCCACTTCATGACACCTTAAATATCCCAGGAAAGAGAAAAATGGATAAAGAAGTTGTGGTCCTTATGTACAATGGAATATCACTCAGACATGAAATCAATGTCATAAGGCTAGTAGAAGCAAGATGAGTGGATTTAGGTACGACGATTCTAAGTGAAATAAGTCACACAGAAAAAGACACTTATCATAAGCTATCACTTATAGAGGGAATGTAAAAACCGCTACACTTGAACTGAATTACAAAACAGAACAGAGTCACACGTTTAGAAAACACACTATGGCTGCTTAACGGGAAAGGTGAGGTGGGGTGAGGCATAAAACAAGGGTTTCAAATTCGCTCAGATACCGTTCCATACACCCAATATGTAATAGACAAGACCTACTCCTTGCTCAGTGAACAGGACTCAACACCCCCTATTCACCGCACAAGAATATATGTGACTAGTAAGAATCTTAAAACCTATGTATTGATATCTGTCTGGAAGTGAGTCAAGTGGGTGTAAAGCCGCATAAACACAGCCGTGAAAAGCAGCTAAACCCCATTATACAAATAAATTACTTTTGAAAACCCGTAAAACAAAGACAGTGAAAGAGAGAGAAATTATTACAAAATTCGTTCAGAGGCTGTGATGCAACCTGGATTGACCATATCTAGACCCACAGCTGGATGAGACATAAGGGTGGACACTCTTGGGGCTGAAAGGTTGGGTGAGGCTGGGTGAGCAAACGCAGACCCTTTAAAGTAATACTGCCTGGTACCCATCCCATGGGTCCCAAATCTCCAGGTTCAAGGGCATCTTCCTACATCGAAAACATGCATGAGAAACCCAGAAGATGGTACACCGTGTGATTTTGAAAGGTTTCTAATACGCACCTCATTTCTCATCTCCTTGTGCTCGGGTTCACCTTTCCAGCTACTTTACTAGCAATCTCCCTACTTGGAGAATCAGCACCTTTAAGCTCCTGTTCCCTACAGGTTGCAATTTGTCCTGAGGATGAACGGGAAGAGGGGCAACCAATGAGAGACTAGATGTAGGTGTTAGGACAGGCACAGCTCACTCTATTTTCCCATCAGGAAGAAGAATTAAACACAGGCTCAGCCTGCCGCCCAGAAGCAGAATAGGGCCTGAGGCAATTCCGCGCTTTTGCGGCCAGCTCCCAAAAAAGCCAGTTGAAAAATGGAGCTCAGGGACACTGCAATTCACAAACCCGCAGAGCTATAAATGATAACTCTCATCCACAGATATATTGAGGGAAGGCAACGAAGAGGATTTGAAAGCAAGGCAGAATTGCAGGAAACAGGTTTCAGGAGGTAGATTCAAATCGCCTTAAAAGCACATGAAAAGTGGTAAAACGTCGACAATAATGCCCTTGGCCAAACAGGGCGTATGCGTTTTTTCCTGAATATATTCAGGAAAAAACGCATACGCCCTTTTTGGCCAACCAAGCAACCTGGAAAGGCTAATCAGCGCTACAAAGAAGTCTCGCTTCCCATCGGTCAAAAGGGCCATGCTGCAAAAAGTGTCAAAACCAGAAATGCAGGACAGGCCATGGAGAAATGGCAGCCTTGCTACGCTGATGGGCGGGAGGTAAATTGCCAACAGCCACTCTGGAGAAGTGTAAGGTGTGTCCTGAAACATCGAAAAAACACAGCTTAGGGAGCATAGGGCACGTCCTCTCATGGGCGTATAGATTGGGATAACTAAAAATCAGCAAGACACAGGCACCCCAAAGTTTAGGGCTGCTCTGTTGACAAGAACCTCCACTTCATGACACCTTAAATATCCCAGGAAAGAGAAAAATGGATAAAGAAGTTGTGGTCCTTATGTACAATGGAATATCACTCAGACATGAAATCAATGTCATAAGGCTAGTAGAAGCAAGATGAGTGGATTTAGGTACGACGATTCTAAGTGAAATAAGTCACACAGAAAAAGACACTTATCATAAGCTATCACTTATAGAGGGAATGTAAAAACCGCTACACTTGAACTGAATTACAAAACAGAACAGAGTCACACGTTTAGAAAACACACTATGGCTGCTTAACGGGAAAGGTGAGGTGGGGTGAGGCATAAAACAAGGGTTTCAAATTCGCTCAGATACCGTTCCATACACCCAATATGTAATAGACAAGACCTACGTCTTGCTCAGTGAACAGGACTCAACACCCCCTATTCACCGCACAAGAATATATGTGACTAGTAAGAATCTTAAAACCTATGTATTGATATCTGTCAGGAAGTGGGTCAAGTGGGTGTAAAGCTGCATAAACACAGCCGTGAAAAGCAGCTAAACCCCATTATAAAAATAAATTACTTTTAAAAACCCGTAAAACAAAGACAGTGAAAGCGAGAGAAATTATTACAAAATTCGTTCAGAGGCTCTGATGCAACCTGGATTGACCATATCTAGACCCACAGCTGGATGAGACATAAGGGTGGACACTCTTGGGGCTGAACGGTTGGGTGAGGTTGGGTGAGCAAACGCAGACCCTTTAAAGTAATACTGCCTGGTATCCATCCCATGGGTCCCAAATCTCCAGGTTCAAGGGCATCTTCCTACATCGAAAACATGCATGAGAAACCCAGAAGATGGTACACCGTGTGATTTTGAAAGGTTTCTAATACGCACCTCATTTCTCATCTCCTTGTGCTCGGGTTCGCCTTTCCAGCTACTTTACTAGCAATCTCCCTACTTGGAGAATCAGCACCTTTAAGCTCCTGTTCCCTACAGGTTGCAATTTGTCCTGAGGATGAACGGGAAGAGGGGCAACCAATGAGAGACTAGATGTAGGTGTTGGGACAGGCACAGCTCACTCTATTTTCCCATCGGTAAGAAGAATTAACCACAGGCTCAGCCTGCCGCCCAGAAGCAGAATAGGGCCTGAGGCAATTCCGCGCTTTTGCGGCCAGCTCCCAAAAAAGCCAGTTGAAAAATGGAGCTCAGGGACACTGCAATTCACAAACCCGCAGAGCTATAAATGATAACTCTCATCCACAGATATATTGAGGGAAGGCAACGAAGAGGATTTGAAAGCAAGGCAGAATTGCAGGAAACAGGTTTCAGGAGGTAGATTCAAATCGCCTTAAAAGCACATGAAAAGTGGTAAAACGTCGACAATAATGCCCTTGGCCAAACAGGGCGTATGCGTTTTTTCCTGAATATATTCAGGAAAAAACGCATACGCCCTTTTTGGCCAACCAAGCAACCTGGAAAGGCTAATCAGCGCTACAAAGAAGTCTCGCTTCCCATCGGTCAAAAGGGCCATGCTGCAAAAAGTGTCAAAACCAGAGATGCAGGACAGGCCATGGAGAAATGGCAGCCTTGCTACGCTGATGGGCGGGATGTAAATTGCCAACAGCCACTCTGGAGAAGTGTACGGTGTGTCCTGTAGCATCGAAAAAACACAGCTTAGGTAGCATAGGGCACGTCCTCTCATGGGCGTATAAATTGGGAAAACTAAAAATCAGCAAGACACAGGCACCCCAAAGTTTAGGGCTGCTCTGTTGACAAGAACCTCCACTTCATGACACCTTAAATATCCCAGGAAAGAGAAAAATGGATAAAGAAGTTGTGGTCCTTATGTACAATGGAATATCACTCAGACATGAAATCAATGTCATAAGGCTAGTAGAAGCAAGATGAGTGGATTTAGGTACGACGATTCTAAGTGAAATAAGTCACACAGAAAAAGACACTTATCATAAGCTATCACTTATAGAGGGAATGTAAAAACCGCTACACTTGAACTGAATTACAAAACAGAACAGAGTCACACGTTTAGAAAACACACTATGGCTGCTTAACGGGAAAGGTGAGGTGGGGTGAGGCATAAAACAAGGGTTTCAAATTCGCTCAGATACCGTTCCATACACCCAATATGTAATAGACAAGACCTACTCCTTGCTCAGTGAACAGGACTCAACACCCCCTATTCACCGCAAAAGAATATATGTGACTAGTAAGAATCTTAAAACCTATGTATTGATATCTGTCTGGAAGTGAGTCAAGTGGGTGTAAAGCCACATAAACACAGCCGTGAAAAGCAGCTAAACCCCATTATAAAAATAAATTACTTTTAAAAACCCGTAAAACAAAGACAGTGAAAGAGAGAGAAATTCTTACAAAATTCGTTCAGAGGCTGTGATGCAACCTGGATTGACCATATCTAGACCCACAGCTGGATGAGACATAAGGGTGGACACTCTTGGGGCTGAAAGGTTGGGTGAGGCTGGGTGAGCAAATGCAGACCCTTTAAAGTAATACTGCCTGGTACCCATCCCATGGGTCCCAAATCTCCAGGTTCAAGGGCATCTTCCTACATCGAAAACATGCATGAGAAACCCAGAAGATGGTACACCGTGTGATTTTGAAAGGTTTCTAATACGCACCTCATTTCTCATCTCCTTGTGCTCGGGTTCGCCTTTCCAGCTACTTTACTAGCAATCTCCCTACTTGGAGAATCAGCACCTTTAAGCTCCTGTTCCCTACAGGTTGCAATTTGTCCTGAGGATGATCGGGAAGAGGGGCAACCAATGAGAGACTAGATGTAGGTGTTGGGACAGGCACAGCTCACTCTATTTTCCCATCGGGAAAAAGAATTAACCACAGGCTCAGCCTGCCGCCCAGAAGCAGAATAGGGCCTGAGGCAATCCCGCGCTTTTGCGGCCAGCTCCCAAAAAAGCCAGTTGAAAAATGGAGCTCAGGGACACTGCAATTCACAAACCCGCAGAGCTATAAATGATAACTCTCATCCACAGATATATTGAGGGAAGGCAACGAAGAGGATTTGAAAGCAAGGCAGAATTGCAGGAAACAGGTTTCAGGATGGAGATTCGAATCGCCTTTAAAGCACATGAAAAGTGGTAAAACGTCGACAATGATGCCCTTGGCCAAACAGGGCGTATGCGTTTTTTCCTGAATATATTCAGGAAAAAACGCATACGCCCTGTTTGGCCAACCAAGCAACCTGGAAAGGCTAATCAGCGCTACAAAGAAGTCTCGCTTCCCATCGGTCAAAAGGGCCATGCTGCAAAAAGTGTCAAAACCAGAAATGCAGGACAGGCCATGGAGAAATGGCAGCCTTGCTACGCTGAGGGGCGGGATGTAAATTGCCAACAGCCACTCTGGAGAAGTGTACGGTGTGTCCTGAAACATCGAAAAAACACAGCTTAGGGAGCATAGGGCACGTCCACTCATGGGCGTATAAATTGGGAAAACTAAAAATCAGCAAGACACAGGCACCCCAATGTTTAGGGCTGCTCTGTTGACAAGAACCTCCACTTCATGACACCTTAAATATCCCAGGAAAGAGAAAAATGGATAAAGAAGTTGTGGTCCTTATGTACAATGGAATATCACTCAGACATGAAATCAATGTCATAAGGCTAGTAGAAGCAAGATGAGTGGATTTAGGTACGACGATTCTAAGTGAAATAAGTCACACAGAAAAAGACACTTATCATAAGCTATCACTTATAGAGGGAATGTAAAAACCGCTACACTTGAACTGAATTACAAAACAGAACAGAGTCACACGTTTAGAAAACACACTATGGCTGCTTAACGGGAAAGGTGAGGTGGGGTGAGGCATAAAACAAGGGTTTCAAATTCGCTCAGATACCGTTCCATACACCCAATATGTAATAGACAAGACCTACGCCTTGCTCAGTGAACAGGACTCAACACCCCCTATTCACCGCACAAGAATATATGTGACTAGTAAGAATCTTAAAACCTATGTATTGATATCTGTCAGGAAGTGGGTCAAGTGGGTGTAAAGCTGCATAAACACAGCCGTGAAAAGCAGCTAAACCCCATTATAAAAATAAATTACTTTTAAAAACCCGTAAAACAAAGACAGTGAAAGAGAGAGAAATTCTTACAAAATTCGTTCAGAGGCTGTGATGCAACCTGGATTGACCATATCTAGACCCACAGCTGGATGAGACATAAGGGTGGACACTCTTGGGGCTGAAAGGTTGGGTGAGGTTGGGTGAGCAAACGCAGACCCTTTAAAGTAATACTGCCTGGTACCCATCCCATGGGTCCCAAATCTCCAGGTTCAAGGGCATCTTCCTACATCGAAAACATGCATGAGAAACCCAGAAGATGGTACACCGTGTGATTTTCAAAGGTTTCTAATACGCACCTCATTTCTCATCTCCTTGTGCTCGGGTTCGCCTTTTCAGCTATTTTACTAGAAATCTCCCTACTTGGAGAATCAGCACCTTTAAGCTCCTGTTCCCTACAGGTTGCAATTTGTCCTGAGGATGAACGGGAAGAGGGGCAACCAATGAGAGACTAGATATAGGTGTTGGGACAGGCACAGCTCACTCTATTTTCCCATCGGTAAGAAGAATTAACCACAGGCTCAGCCTGCTGCCCAGAAGCAGAATAGGGCCTGAGGCAATTCCGCGCTTTTGCGGCCAGCTCCCAAAAAAGCCAGTTGAAAAATGGAGCTCAGGGACACTGCAATTCACAAACCCGCAGAGCTATAAATGATAACTCTCATCCACAGATATATTGAGGGAAGGCAACGAAGAGGATTTGAAAGCAAGGCAGAATTGCAGGAAACAGGTTTCAGGAGGTAGATTCAAATCGCCTTAAAAGCACATGAAAAGTGGTAAAACGTCGACAATAATGCCCTTGGCCAAACAGGGCGTATGCGTTTTTTCCTGAATATATTCAGGAAAAAACGCATACGCCCTTTTTGGCCAACCAAGCAACCTGGAAAGGCTAATCAGCGCTACAAAGAAGTCTCGTTTCCATCGGTCAAAAGGGCCATGCTGCAAAAAGTTTCAAAACCAGAAATGCAGGACAGGCCATGGAGAAATGGCAGCCTTGCTACGCTGATGGGCGGGATGTAAATTGCCAACAGCCACTCTGGAGAAGTGTACGGTGTGTCCTGAAACATCGAAAAAACACAGCTTAGGGAGCATAGGGCACGTCCTCTCATGGGCGTATAAATTGGGAAAACTAAAAATCAGCAAGACACAGGTACCCCAAAGTTTAGGGCTGCTCTGTTGACAAGAACCTCCACTTCATGACACCTTAAATATCCCAGGAAAGAGAAAAATGGATAAAGAAGTTGTGGTCCTTATGTACAATGGAATATCACTCAGACATGAAATCAATGTCATAACGCTAGTAGAAGCAAGATGAGTGGATTTAGGTACGATGATTCTAAGTGAAATAAGTCACACAGAAAAAGACACTTATCATAAGCTATCACTTAGAGAGGGAATGTAAAAACCGCTACACTTGAACTGAATTACAAAACAGAACAGAGTCACACGTTTAGAAAACACACTATGCCTGCTTAACGGGAAAGGTGAGGTGGGGTGAGGCATAAAACAAGGGTTTCAAATTCGCTCAGATACCGTTCCATACACCCAATATGTAATAGACAAGACCTACTCCTTGCTCAGTGAACTGGACTCAACACCCCCTATTCACCGCACAAGAATATATGTGACTAGTAAGAATCTTAAAACCTATGTATTGATATCTGTCTGGAAGTGAGTCAAGTGGGTGTAAAGCTGCATAAACACAGCTGTGAAAAGCAGCTAAACCCCATTATAAAAATAAATTACTTTTAAAAACCCGTAAAACAAAGACAGTGAAAGCGAGAGAAATTATTACAAAATTCGTTCAGAGGCTCTGATGCAACCTGGATTGACCATATCTAGACCCACAGCTGGATGAGACATAAGGGTGGACACTCTTGGGGCTGAACGGTTGGGTGAGGTTGGGTGAGCAAACGCAGACCCTTTAAAGTAATACTGCCTGGTATCCATCCCATGGGTCCCAAATCTCCAGGTTCAAGGGCATCTTCCTACATCGAAAACATGCATGAGAAACCCAGATGATGGTACACCGTGTGATTTTGAAAGGTTTCTAATACGCACCTCATTTCTCATCTCCTTGTGCTCGGGTTCGCCTTTCCAGCTACTTTACTAGCAATCTCCCTACTTGGAGAATCAGCACCTTTAAGCTCCTGTTCCCTACAGGTTGCAATTTGTCCTGAGGATGAACGGGAAGAAGGGAAACCAATGAGAGACTAGATCTTGGTGTTGGGACAGGCACAGGTCACTCTATTTTCCCATCGGGAAGAAGAATTAACCACAGGCTCAGCCTGCCGGCCAGAAGCTGAATAGGGCCTGAGGCAATCCCGCGCTTTTGCGGCCAGCTCCCAAAAAAGCCAGTTGAAAAATGGAGCTCAGGGACACTGCAATTCACAAACCCGCAGAGCTATAAATGATAACTCTCATCCACAGATATATTGAGGGAAGGCAACGAAGAGGATTTGAAAGCAAGGCAGGATTGCAGGAAACAGGTTTCAGGAGGTAGATTCGAATCGCCTTTAAAGCACATGAAAAGTGGTAAAACGTCGACAATGATGCCCTTGGCCAAACAGGGCGTATGCGTTTTTTCCTGAATATATTCAGGAAAAAACGCATACGCCCTGTTTGGCCAACCAAGCAACCTGGAAAGGCTAATCAGCGCTACAAAGAAGTCTCGCTTCCCATCGGTCAAAAGGGCCATGCTGCAAAAAGTGTCAAAACCAGAAATGCAGGACAGGCCATGGAGAAATGGCAGCCTTGCTACGCTGATGGGCGGGATGTAAATTGCCAACAGCCACTCTGGAGAAGTGTAAGGTGTGTCCTGAAACATCGAAAAAACACAGCTTAGGGAGCATAGGGCACGTCCTCTCATGGGCGTATAAATTGGGAAAACTAAAAATCAGCAAGACACAGGCACCCCAAAGTTTAGGGCTGCTCTGTTGACAAGAACCTCCACTTCATGACACCTTAAATATCCCAGGAAAGAGAAAAATGGATAAAGAAGTTGTGGTCCTTATGTACAATGGAATATCACTCAGACATGAAATCAATGTCATAAGGCTAGTAGAAGCAAGATGAGTGGATTTAGGTACGACGATTCTAAGTGAAATAAGTCACACAGAAAAAGACACTTATCATAAGCTATCACTTATAGAGGGAATGTAAAAACCGCTACACTTGAACTGAATTACAAAACAGAACAGAGTCACACGTTTAGAAAACACACTATGGCTGCTTAACGGGAAAGGTGAGGTGGGGTGAGGCATAAAACAAGGGTTTCAAATTCGCTCAGATACCGTTCCATACACCCAATATGTAATAGACAAGACCTACTCCTTGCTCAGTGAACAGGACTCAACACCCCCTATTCACCGC
Source organism: Eschrichtius robustus (assembly GCF_028021215.1). Classification (NCBI taxonomy): domain Eukaryota; kingdom Metazoa; phylum Chordata; class Mammalia; order Artiodactyla; family Eschrichtiidae; genus Eschrichtius; species Eschrichtius robustus. Next base: position 376,673 of record NW_027175288.1, on the reverse strand, counting down.
ACAAGAATATATGTGACTAGTAAGAATCTTAAAACCTATGTATTGATATCTGTCTGGAAGTGAGTCAAGTGGGTGTAAAGCCGCATAAACACAGCCGTGAAAAGCAGCTAAACCCCATTATAAAAATAAATTACTTTTAAAAACCCGTAAAACAAAGACAGTGAAAGAGAGAGAAATTCTTACAAAATTCGTTCAGAGGCTGTGATGCAACCTGGATTGACCATATCTAGACCCACAGCTGGATGAGACATAAGGGTGGACACTCTTGGGGCTGAAAGGTTGGGTGAGGTTGGGTGAGCAAACGCAGACCCTTTAAAGTAATACTGCCTGGTACCCATCCCATGGGTCCCAAATCTCCAGGTTCAAGGGCATCTTCCTACATCGAAAACATGCATGAGAAACCCAGAAGATGGTACACCGTGTGATTTTGAAAGGTTTCTAATACGCACCTCATTTCTCATCTCCTTGTGCTCGGGTTCACCTTTCCAGCTACTTTACTAGCAATCTCCCTACTTGGAGAATCAGCACCTTTAAGCTCCTGTTCCCTACAGGTTGCAATTTGTCCTGAGGATGAACGGGAAGAGGGGCAACCAATGAGAGACTAGATGTAGGTGTTGGGACAGGCACAGCTCACTCTATTTTCCCATCGGTAAGAAGAATTAACCACAGGCTCAGCCTGCCGCCCAGAAGCAGAATAGGGCCTGAGGCAATTCCGCGCTTTTGCGGCCAGCTCCCAAAAAACCCAGTTGAAAAATGGAGCTCAGGGACACTGCAATTCACAAACCCGCAGAGCTATAAATGATAACTCTCATCCACAGATATATTGAGGGAAGGCAACGAAGAGGATTTGAAAGCAAGGCAGAATTGCAGGAAACAGGTTTCAGGAGGTAGATTCAAATCGCCTTAAAAGCACATGAAAAGTGGTAAAACGTCGACAATAATGCCCTTGGCCAAACAGGGCGTATGCGTTTTTTCCTGAATATATTCAGGAAAAAACGCATACGCCCTTTTTGGAAAACCAAGCAACCTGGAAAGGCTAATCAGCGCTACAAAGAAGTCTCGCTTCCCATTGGTCAAAAGGGCCATGCTGCAAAAAGTGTCAAAACCAGAAATGCAGGACAGGCCATGGAGAAATGGCAGCCTTGCTACGCTGATGGGCGGGATGTAAATTGCCAACAGCCACTCTGGAGAAGTGTAAGGTGTGTCCTGAAACATCGAAAAAACACAGCTTAGGGAGCATAGGGCACGTCCTCTCATGGGCGTATAGATTGGGATAACTAAAAATCAGCAAGACACAGGCACCCCAAAGTTTAGGGCTGCTCTGTTGACAAGAACCTCCACTTCATGACACCTTAAATATCCCAGGAAAGAGAAAAATGGATAAAGAAGTTGTGGTCCTTATGTACAATGGAATATCACTCAGACATGAAATCAATGTCATAAGGCTAGTAGAAGCAAGATGAGTGGATTTAGGTACGACGATTCTAAGTGAAATAAGTCACACAGAAAAAGACACTTATCATAAGCTACCACTTATAGAGGGAATGTAAAAACCGCTACACTTGAACTGAATTACAAAACAGAACAGAGTCACACGTTTAGAAAACACAGTATGGCTGCTTAACGGGAAAGGTGAGGTGGGGTGAGGCATAAAACAAGGGTTTCAAATTCGCTCAGATACCGTTCCATACACCCAATATGTAATAGACAAGACCTACGCCTTGCTCAGTGAACAGGACTCAACACCCCCTATTCACCGCACAAGAATATATGTGACTAGTAAGAATCTTAAAACCTATGTATTGATATCTGTCAGGAAGTGGGTCAAGTGGGTGTAAAGCTGCATAAACACAGCCGTGAAAAGCAGCTAAACCCCATTATAAAAATAAATTACTTTTAAAAACCCGTAAAACAAAGACAGTGAAAGAGAGAGAAATTCTTACAAAATTCGTTCAGAGGCTGTGATGCAACCTGGATTGACCATATCTAGACCCACAGCTGGATGAGACATAAGGGTGGACACTCTTGGGGCTGAAAGGTTGGGTGAGGTTGGGTGAGCAAACGCAGACCCTTTAAAGTAATACTGCCTGGTACCCATCCCATGGGTCCCAAATCTCCAGGTTCAAGGGCATCTTCCTACATCGAAAACATGCATGAGAAACCCAGAAGATGGTACACCGTGTGATTTTCAAAGGTTTCTAATACGCACCTCATTTCTCATCTCCTTGTGCTCGGGTTCGCCTTTCCAGCTATTTTACTAGAAATCTCCCTAGTTGGAGAATCAGCACCTTTAAGCTCCTGTTCCCTACAGGTTGCAATTTGTCCTGAGGATGAACGGGAAGAGGGGCAACCAATGAGAGACTAGATATAGGTGTTGGGACAGGCACAGCTCACTCTATTTTCCCATCGGTAAGAAGAATTAACCACAGGCTCAGCCTGCTGCCCAGAAGCAGAATAGGGCCTGAGGCAATTCCACGCTTTTGCGGCCAGCTCCCAAAAAAGCCAGTTGAAAAATGGAGCTCAGGGACACTGCAATTCACAAACCCGCAGAGCTATAAATGATAACTCTCATCCACAGATATATTGAGGGAAGGCAACGAAGAGGATTTGAAAGCAAGGCAGAATTGCAGGAAACAGGTTTCAGGAGGTAGATTCAAATCGCCTTAAAAGCACATGAAAAGTGGTAAAACGTCGACAATAATGCCCTTGGCCAAACAGGGCGTATGCGTTTTTTCCTGAATATATTCAGGAAAAAACGCATACGCCCTTTTTGGCCAACCAAGCAACCTGGAAAGGCTAATCAGCGCTACAAAGAAGTCTCGTTTCCATCGGTCAAAAGGGCCATGCTGCAAAAAGTGTCAAAACCAGAAATGCAGGACAGGCCATGGAGAAATGGCAGCCTTGCTACGCTGATGGGCGGGATGTAAATTGCCAACAGCCACTCTGGAGAAGTGTACGGTGTGTCCTGAAACATCGAAAAAACACAGCTTAGGGAGCATAGGGCACGTCCTCTCATGGGCGTATAAATTGGGAAAACTAAAAATCAGCAAGACACAGGTACCCCAAAGTTTAGGGCTGCTCTGTTGACAAGAACCTCCACTTCATGACACCTTAATTATCCCAGGAAAGAGAAAAATGGATAAAGAAGTTGTGGTCCTTATGTACAATGGAATATCACTCAGACATGAAATCAATGTCATAACGCTAGTAGAAGCAAGATGAGTGGATTTAGGTACGATGATTCTAAGTGAAATAAGTCACACAGAAAAAGACACTTATCATAAGCTATCACTTAGAGAGGGAATGTAAAAACCGCTACACTTGAACTGAATTACAAAACAGAACAGAGTCACACGTTTAGAAAACACACTATGCCTGCTTAACGGGAAAGGTGAGGTGGGGTGAGGCATAAAACAAGGGTTTCAAATTCGCTCAGATACCGTTCCATACACCCAATATGTAATAGACAAGACCTACTCCTTGCTCAGTGAACTGGACTCAACACCCCCTATTCACCGCACAAGAATATATGTGACTAGTAAGAATCTTAAAACCTATGTATTGATATCTGTCTGGAAGTGAGTCAAGTGGGTGTAAAGCTGCATAAACACAGCCGTGAAAAGCAGCTAAACCCCATTATAAAAATAAATTACTTTTAAAAACCCGTAAAACAAAGACAGTGAAAGCGAGAGAAATTATTACAAAATTCGTTCAGAGGCTCTGATGCAACCTGGATTGACCATATCTAGACCCACAGCTGGATGAGACATAAGGGTGGACACTCTTGGGGCTGAACGGTTGGGTGAGGTTGGGTGAGCAAACGCAGACCCTTTAAAGTAATACTGCCTGGTATCCATCCCATGGGTCCCAAATCTCCAGGTTCAAGGGCATCTTCCTACATCGAAAACATGCATGAGAAACCCAGAAGATGGTACACCGTGTGATTTTGAAAGGTTTCTAATACGCACCTCATTTCTCATCTCCTTGTGCTCGGGTTCGCCTTTCCAGCTACTTTACTAGCAATCTCCCTACTTGGAGAATCAGCACCTTTAAGCTCCTATTCCCTACAGGTTGCATTTTGTCCTGAGGATGAACGGGAAGAGGGGAAACCAATGAGAGACTAGATCTTGGTGTTGGGACAGGCACAGGTCACTCTATTTTCCCATCGGGAAGAAGAATTAACCACAGGCTCAGCCTGCCGGCCAGAAGCTGAATAGGGCCTGAGGCAATCCCGCGCTTTTGCGGCCAGCTCCCAAAAAAGCCAGTTGAAAAATGGAGCTCAGGGACACTGCAATTCACAAACCCGCAGAGCTATAAATGATAACTCTCATCCACAGATATATTGAGGGAAGGCAACGAAGAGGATTTGAAAGCAAGGCAGGATTGCAGGAAACAGGTTTCAGGAGGTAGATTCGAATCGCCTTTAAAGCACATGAAAAGTGGTAAAACGTCGACAATGATGCCCTTGGCCAAACAGGGCGTATGCGTTTTTTCCTGAATATATTCAGGAAAAAACGCATACGCCCTGTTTGGCCAACCAAGCAACCTGGAAAGGCTAATCAGCGCTACAAAGAAGTCTCGCTTCCCATCGGTCAAAAGGGCCATGCTGCAAAAAGTGTCAAAACCAGAAATGCAGGACAGGCCCTGGAGAAATGGCAGCCTTGCTACGCTGATGGGCGGGATGTAAATTGCCAACAGCCACTCTGGAGAAGTGTAAGGTGTGTCCTGAAACATCGAAAAAACACAGCTCTAGGAGCATAGGGCACGTCCTCTCATGGGCGTATAAATTGGGAAAACTAAAAATCAGCAAGACACAGGCACCCCAAAGTTTAGGGCTGCTCTGTTGACAAGAACCTCCACTTCATGACACCTTAAATATCCCAGGAAAGAGAAAAATGGATAAAGAAGTTGTGGTCCTTATGTACAATGGAATATCACTCAGACATGAAATCAATGTCATAAGGCTAGTAGAAGCAAGATGAGTGGATTTAGGTACGACGATTCTAAGTGAAATAAGTCACACAGAAAAAGACACTTATCATAAGCTATCACTTATAGAGGGAATGTAAAAACCGCTACACTTGAACTGAATTACAAAACAGAACAGAGTCACACGTTTAGAAAACACACTATGGCTGCTTAACGGGAAAGGTGAGGTGGGGTGAGGCATAAAACAAGGGTTTCAAATTCGCTCAGATACCGTTCCATACACCCAATATGTAATAGACAAGACCTACTCCTTGCTCAGTGAACAGGACTCAACACCCCCTATTCACCGCACAAGAATATATGTGACTAGTAAGAATCTTAAAACCTATGTATTGATATCTGTCTGGAAGTGAGTCAAGTGGGTGTAAAGCCGCATAAACACAGCCGTGAAAAGCAGCTAAACCCCATTATACAAATAAATTACTTTTAAAAACCCGTAAAACAAAGACAGTGAAAGAGAGAGAAATTATTACAAAATTCGTTCAGAGGCTGTGATGCAACCTGGATTGACCATATCTAGACCCACAGCTGGATGAGACATAAGGGTGGACACTCTTGGGACTGAAAGTTTGGGTGAGGCTGGGTGAGCAAACGCAGACCCTTTAAAGTAATACTGCCTGGTACCCATCCCATGGGTCCCAAATCTCCAGGTTCAAGGGCATCTTCCTACATCGAAAACATGCATGAGAAACCCAGAAGATGGTACACCGTGTGATTTTGAAAGGTTTCTAATACGCACCTCATTTCTCATCTCCTTGTGCTCGGGTTCACCTTTCCAGCTACTTTACTAGCAATCTCCCTACTTGGAGAATCAGCACCTTTAAGCTCCTGTTCCCTACAGGTTGCAATTTGTCCTGAGGATGAACGGGAAGAGGGGCAACCAATGAGAGACTAGATGTAGGTGTTGGGACAGGCACAGCTCACTCTATTTTCCCATCGGTAAGAAGAATTAACCACAGGCTCAGCCTGCCGCCCAGAAGCAGAATAGGGCCTGAGGCAATTCCGCGCTTTTGCGGCCAGCTCCCAAAAAAGCCAGTTGAAAAATGGAGCTCAGGGACACTGCAATTCACAAACCCGCAGAGCTATAAATGATAACTCTCATCCACAGATATATTGAGGGAAGGCAACGAAGAGGATTTGAAAGCAAGGCAGAATTGCAGGAAACAGGTTTCAGGAGGTAGATTCAAATCGCCTTAAAAGCACATGAAAAGTGGTAAAACGTCGACAATAATGCCCTTGGCCAAACAGGGCGTATGCGTTTTTTCCTGAATATATTCAGGAAAAAACGCATACGCCCTTTTTGGCCAACCAAGCAACCTGGAAAGGCTAATCAGCGCTACAAAGAAGTCTCGCTTCCCATCGGTCAAAAGGGCCATGCTGCAAAAAGTGTCAAAACCAGAAATGCAGGACAGGCCATGGAGAAATGGCAGCCTTGCTACGCTGATGGGCGGGATGTAAATTGCCAACAGCCACTCTGGAGAAGTGTAAGGTGTGTCCTGAAACATCGAAAAAACACAGCTTAGGGAGCATAGGGCACGTCCTCTCATGGGCGTATAGATTGGGATAACTAAAAATCAGCAAGACACAGGCACCCCAAAGTTTAGGGCTGCTCTGTTGACAAGAACCTCCACTTCATGACACCTTAAATATCCCAGGAAAGAGAAAAATGGATAAAGAAGTTGTGGTCCTTATGTACAATGGAATATCACTCAGACATGAAATCAATGTCATAAGGCTAGTAGAAGCAAGATGAGTGGATTTAGGTACGACGATTCTAAGTGAAATAAGTCACACAGAAAAAGACACTTATCATAAGCTATCACTTATAGAGGGAATGTAAAAACCGCTACACTTGAACTGAATTACAAAACAGAACAGAGTCACACGTTTAGAAAACACACTATGGCTGCTTAACGGGAAAGGTGAGGTGGGGTGAGGCGTAAAACAAGGGTTTCAAATTCGCTCAGATACCGTTCCATACACCCAATATGTAATAGACAAGACCTACGCCTTGCTCAGTGAACAGGACTCAACACCCCCTATTCACCGCACAAGAATATATGTGACTAGTAAGAATCTTAAAACCTATGTATTGATATCTGTCAGGAAGTGGGTCAAGTGGGTGTAAAGCTGCATAAACACAGCCGTGAAAAGCAGCTAAACCCCATTATAAAAATAAATTACTTTTAAAAACCCGTAAAACAAAGACAGTGAAAGCGAGAGAAATTATTACAAAATTCGTTCAGAGGCTCTGATGCAACCTGGATTGACCATATCTAGACCCACAGCTGGATGAGACATAAGGGTGGACACTCTTGGGGCTGAACGGTTGGGTGAGGTTGGGTGAGCAAACGCAGACCCTTTAAAGTAATACTGCCTGGTATCCATCCCATGGGTCCCAAATCTCCAGGTTCAAGGGCATCTTCCTACATCGAAAACATGCATGAGAAACCCAGAAGATGGTACACCGTGTGATTTTGAAAGGTTTCTAATACGCACCTCATTTCTCATCTCCTTGTGCTCGGGTTCGCCTTTCCAGCTACTTTACTAGCAATATCCCTACTTGGAGAATCAGCACCTTTAAGCTCCTGTTCCCTACAGGTTGCAATTTGTCCTGACGATGAACGGGAAGAGGGGAAACCAATGAGAGACTAGATCTTGGTGTTGGGACAGGCACAGGTCACTCTATTTTCCCATCGGGAAGAAGAATTAACCACAGGCTCAGCCTGCCGGCCAGAAGCTGAATAGGGCCTGAGGCAATCCCGCGCTTTTGCGGCCAGCTCCCAAAAAAGCCAGTTGAAAAATGGAGCTCAGGGACACTGCAATTCACAAACCCGCAGAGCTATAAATGATAACTCTCATCCACAGATATATTGAGGGAATGCAACGAAGAGGATTTGAAAGCAAGGCAGGATTGCAGGAAACAGGTTTCAGGAGGTAGATTCGAATCGCCTTTAAAGCACATGAAAAGTGGTAAAACGTCGACAATGATGCCCTTGGCCAAACAGGGCGTATGCGTTTTTTCCTGAATATATTCAGGAAAAAACGCATACGCCCTGTTTGGCCAACCAAGCAACCTGGAAAGGCTAATCAGCGCTACAAAGAAGTCTCGCTTCCCATCGGTCAAAAGGGCCATGCTGCAAAAAGTGTCAAAACCAGAAATGCAGGACAGGCCCTGGAGAAATGGCAGCCTTGCTACGCTGATGGGCGGGATGTAAATTGCCAACAGCCACTCTGGAGAAGTGTAAGGTGTGTCCTGAAACATCGAAAAAACACAGCTCTAGGAGCATAGGGCACGTCCTCTCATGGGCGTATAAATTGGGAAAACTAAAAATCAGCAAGACACAGGCACCCCAAAGTTTAGGGCTGCTCTGTTGACAAGAACCTCCACTTCATGACACCTTAAATATCCCAGGATAGAGAAAAATGGATAAAGAAGTTGTGGTCCTTATGTACAATGGAATATCACTCAGACATGAAATCAATGTCATAAGGCTAGTAGAAGCAAGATGAGTGGATTTAGGTACGACGATTCTAAGTGAAATAAGTCACACAGAAAAAAGACACTTATCATAAGCTATCACTTATAGAGGGAATGTAAAAACCGCTACACTTGAACTGAATTACAAAACAGAACAGAGTCACACGTTTAGAAAACACACTATGGCTGCTTAACGGGAAAGGTGAGGTGGGGTGAGGCATAAAACAAGGGTTTCAAATTCGCTCAGATACCGTTCCATACACCCAATACGTAATAGACAAGACCTACTCCTTGCTCAGTGAACAGGACTCAACACCCCCTATTCACCGCACAAGAATATATGTGACTAGTAAGAATCTTAAAACCTATGTATTGATATCTGTCTGGAAGTGAGTCAAGTGGGTGTAAAGCCGCATAAACACAGCCGTGAAAAGCAGCTAAACCCCATTATAAAAATAAATTACTTTTAAAAACCCGTAAAACAAAGACAGTGAAAGAGAGAGAAATTCTTACAAAATTCGTTCAGAGTCTGTGATGCAACCTGGATTGACCATATCTAGACCCACAGCTGGATGAGACATAAGGGTAGACACTCTTGGGGCTGAAAGGTTGGGTGAGGTTGGGTGAGCAAACGCAGACCCTTTAAAGTAATACTGCCTGGTACCCATCCCATGGGTCCCAAATCTCCAGGTTCAAGGGCATCTTCCTACATCGAAAACATGCATGAGAAACCCAGAAGATGGTACACCGTGTGATTTTGAAAGGTTTCTAATACGCACCTCATTTCTCATCTCCTTGTGCTCGGGTTCACCTTTCCAGCTACTTTACTAGCAATCTCCCTACTTGGAGAATCAGCACCTTTAAGCTCCTGTTCCCTACAGGTTGCAATTTGTCCTGAGGATGAACGGGAAGAGGGGCAACCAATGAGAGACTAGATGTAGGTGTTGGGACAGGCACAGCTCACTCTATTTTCCCATCGGTAAGAAGAATTAACCACAGGCTCAGCCTGCCGCCCAGAAGCAGAATAGGGCCTGAGGCAATTCCGCGCTTTTGCGGCCAGCTCCCAAAAAAGCCAGTTGAAAAATGGAGCTCAGGGACACTGCAATTCACAAACACGCAGAGCTATAAATGATAACTCTCATCCACAGATATATTGAGGGAAGGCAACGAAGAGGATTTGAAAGCAAGGCAGAATTGCAGGAAACAGGTTTCAGGAGGTAGATTCAAATCGCCTTAAAAGCACATGAAAAGTGGTAAAACATCGACAATAATGCCCTTGGCCAAACAGGGCGTATGCGTTTTTTCCTGAATATATTCAGGAAAAAACGCATACGCCCTTTTTGGCCAACCAAGCAACCTGGAAAGGCTAATCAGCGCTACAAAGAAGTCTCGCTTCCCATCGGTCAAAAGGGCCATGCTGCAAAAAGTGTCAAAACCAGAAATGCAGGACAGGCCATGGAGAAATGGCAGCCTTGCTACGCTGATGGGCGGGATGTAAATTGCCAACAGCCACTCTGGAGAAGTGTAAGGTGTGTCCTGAAACATCGAAAAAACACAGCTCTAGGAGCATAGGGCACGTCCTCTCATGGGCGTATAAATTGGGAAAACTAAAAATCAGCAAGACACAGGCACCCCAAAGTTTAGGGCTGCTCTGTTGACAAGAACCTCCACTTCATGACACCTTAAATATCCCAGGAAAGAGAAAAATGGATAAAGAAGTTGTGGTCCTTATGTACAATGGAATATCACTCAGACATGAAATCAATGTCATAAGGCTAGTAGAAGCAAGATGAGTGGATTTAGGTACGACGATTCTAAGTGAAATAAGTCACACAGAAAAAGACACTTATCATAAGCTATCACTTATAGAGGGAATGTAAAAACCGCTACACTTGAACTGAATTACAAAACAGAACAGAGTCACACGTTTAGAAAACACACTATGGCTGCTTAACGGGAAAGGTGAGGTGGGGTGAGGCATAAAACAAGGGTTTCAAATTCGCTCAGATACCGTTCCATACACCCAATATGTAATAGACAAGACCTACTCCTTGCTCAGTGAACAGGACTCAACACCCCCTATTCACCGCACAAGAATATATGTGACTAGTAAGAATCTTAGAACCTATGTATTGATATCTGTCTGGAAGTGAGTCAAGTGGGTGTAAAGCCGCATAAACACAGCCGTGAAAAGCAGCTAAACCCCATTATACAAATAAATTACTTTTAAAAACCCGTAAAACAAAGACAGTGAAAGAGAGAGAAATTATTACAAAATTCGTTCAGAGGCTGTGATGCAACCTGGATTGACCATATCTAGACCCACAGCTGGATGAGACATAAGGGTGGACACTCTTGGGGCTGAAAGGTTGGGTGAGGCTGGGTGAGCAAACGCAGACCCTTTAAAGTAATACTGCCTGGTACCCATCCCATGGGTCCCAAATCTCCAGGTTCAAGGGCATCTTCCTACATCGAAAACATGCATGAGAAACCCAGAAGATGGTACACCGTGTGATTTTGAAAGGTTTCTAATACGCACCTCATTTCTCATCTCCTTGTGCTCGGGTTCACCTTTCCAGCTACTTTACTAGCAATCTCCCTACTTGGAGAATCAGCACCTTTAACCTCCTGTTCCCTACAGGTTGCAATTTGTCCTGAGGATGAACGGGAAGAGGGGCAACCAATGAGAGACTAGATGTAGGTGTTAGGACAGGCACAGCTCACTCTATTTTCCCATCAGGAAGAAGAATTAAACACAGGCTCAGCCTGCCGCCCAGAAGCAGAATAGGGCCTGAGGCAATTCCGCGCTTTTGCGGCCAGCTCCCAAAAAAGCCAGTTGAAAAATGGAGCTCAGGGACACTGCAATTCACAAACCCGCAGAGCTATAAATGATAACTCTCATCCACAGATATATTGAGGGAAGGCAACGAAGAGGATTTGAAAGCAAGGCAGAATTGCAGGAAACAGGTTTCAGGAGGTAGATTCAAATCGCCTTAAAAGCACATGAAAAGTGGTAAAACGTCGACAATAATGCCCTTGGCCAAACAGGGCGTATGCGTTTTTTCCTGAATATATTCAGGAAAAAACGCATACGCCCTTTTTGGCCAACCAAGCAACCTGGAAAGGCTAATCAGCGCTACAAAGAAGTCTCGCTTCCCATCGGTCAAAAGGGCCATGCTGCAAAAAGTGTCAAAACCAGAAATGCAGGACAGGCCATGGAGAAATGGCAGCCTTGCTACGCTGATGGGCGGGATGTAAATTGCCAACAGCCACTCTGGAGAAGTGTAAGGTGTGTCCTGAAACATCGAAAAAACACAGCTTAGGGAGCATAGGGCACGTCCTCTCATGGGCGTATAGATTGGGATAACTAAAAATCAGCAAGACACAGGCACCCCAAAGTTTAGGGCTGCTCTGTTGACAAGAACCTCCACTTCATGACACCTTAAATATCCCAGGAAAGAGAAAAATGGATAAAGAAGTTGTGGTCCTTATGTACAATGGAATATCACTCAGACATGAAATCAATGTCATAAGGCTAGTAGAAGCAAGATGAGTGGATTTAGGTACGACGATTCTAAGTGAAATAAGTCACACAGAAAAAGACACTTATCATAAGCTATCACTTATAGAGGGAATGTAAAAACCGCTACACTTGAACTGAATTACAAAACAGAACAGAGTCACACGTTTAGAAAACACACTATGGCTGCTTAACGGGAAAGGTGAGGTGGGGTGAGGCATAAAACAAGGGTTTCAAATTCGCTCAGATACCGTTCCATACACCCAATATGTAATAGACAAGACCTACGCCTTGCTCAGTGAACAGGACTCAACACCCCCTATTCACCGCACAAGAATATATGTGACTAGTAAGAATCTTAAAACCTATGTATTGATATCTGTCAGGAAGTGGGTCAAGTGGGTGTAAAGCTGCATAAACACAGCCGTGAAAAGCAGCTAAACCCCATTATAAAAATAAATTACTTTTAAAAACCCGTAAAACAAAGACAGTGAAAGCGAGAGAAATTATTACAAAATTCGTTCAGAGGCTCTGATGCAACCTGGATTGACCATATCTAGACCCACAGCTGGATGAGACATAAGGGTGGACACTCTTGGGGCTGAACGGTTGGGTGAGGTTGGGTGAGCAAACGCAGACCCTTTAAAGTAATACTGCCTGGTATCCATCCCATGGGTCCCAAATCTCCAGGTTCAAGGGCATCTTCCTACATCGAAAACATGCATGAGAAACCCAGAAGATGGTACACCGTGTGATTTTGAAAGGTTTCTAATACGCACCTCATTTCTCATCTCCTTGTGCTCGGGTTCGCCTTTCCAGCTACTTTACTAGCAATCTCCCTACTTGGAGAATCAGCACCTTTAAGCTCCTGTTCCCTACAGGTTGCAATTTGTCCTGACGATGAACGGGAAGAGGGGAAACCAATGAGAGACTAGATCTTGGTGTTGGGACAGGCACAGGTCACTCTATTTTCCCATCGGGAAGAAGAATTAACCACAGGCTCAGCCTGCCGGCCAGAAGCTGAATAGGGCCTGAGGCAATCCCGCGCTTTTGCGGCCAGCTCCCAAAAAAGCCAGTTGAAAAATGGAGCTCAGGGACACTGCAATTCACAAACCCGCAGAGCTATAAATGATAACTCTCATCCACAGATATATTGAGGGAAGGCAACGAAGAGGATTTGAAAGCAAGGCAGGATTGCAGGAAACAGGTTTCAGGAGGTAGATTCGAATCGCCTTTAAAGCACATGAAAAGTGGTAAAACGTCGACAATGATGCCCTTGGCCAAACAGGGCGTATGCGTTTTTTCCTGAATATATTCAGGAAAAAACGCATACGCCCTGTTTGGCCAACCAAGCAACCTGGAAAGGCTAATCAGCGCTACAAAGAAGTCTCGCTTCCCATCGGTCAAAAGGGCCATGCTGCAAAAAGTGTCAAAACCAGAAATGCAGGACAGGCCCTGGAGAAATGGCAGCCTTGCTACGCTGATGGGCGGGATGTAAATTGCCAACAGCCACTCTGGAGAAGTGTAAGGTGTGTCCTGAAACATCGAAAAAACACAGCTCTAGGAGCATAGGGCACGTCCTCTCATGGGCGTATAAATTGGGAAAACTAAAAATCAGCAAGACACAGGCACCCCAAAGTTTAGGGCTGCTCTGTTGACAAGAACCTCCACTTCATGACACCTTAAATATCCCAGGAAAGAGAAAAATGGATAAAGAAGTTGTGGTCCTTATGTACAATGGAATATCACTCAGACATGAAATCAATGTCATAAGGCTAGTAGAAGCAAGATGAGTGGATTTAGGTACGACGATTCTAAGTGAAATAAGTCACACAGAAAAAGACACTTATCATAAGCTATCACTTATAGAGGGAATGTAAAAACCGCTACACTTGAACTGAATTACAAAACAGAACAGAGTCACACGTTTAGAAAACACACTATGGCTGCTTAACGGGAAAGGTGAGGTGGGGTGAGGCATAAAACAAGGGTTTCAAATTCGCTCAGATACCGTTCCATACACCCAATACGTAATAGACAAGACCTACTCCTTGCTCAGTGAACAGGACTCAACACCCCCTATTCACCGCACAAGAATATATGTGACTAGTAAGAATCTTAAAACCTATGTATTGATATCTGTCTGGAAGTGAGTCAAGTGGGTGTAAAGCCGCATAAACACAGCCGTGAAAAGCAGCTAAACCCCATTATAAAAATAAATTACTTTTAAAAACCCGTAAAACAAAGACAGTGAAAGAGAGAGAAATTCTTACAAAATTCGTTCAGAGTCTGTGATGCAACCTGGATTGACCATATCTAGACCCACAGCTGGATGAGACATAAGGGTAGACACTCTTGGGGCTGAAAGGTTGGGTGAGGTTGGGTGAGCAAACGCAGACCCTTTAAAGTAATACTGCCTGGTACCCATCCCATGGGTCCCAAATCTCCAGGTTCAAGGGCATCTTCCTACATCGAAAACATGCATGAGAAACCCAGAAGATGGTACACCGTGTGATTTTGAAAGGTTTCTAATACGCACCTCATTTCTCATCTCCTTGTGCTCGGGTTCACCTTTCCAGCTACTTTACTAGCAATCTCCCTACTTGGAGAATCAGCACCTTTAAGCTCCTGTTCCCTACAGGTTGCAATTTGTCCTGAGGATGAACGGGAAGAGGGGCAACCAATGAGAGACTAGATGTAGGTGTTGGGACAGGCACAGCTCACTCTATTTTCCCATCGGTAAGAAGAATTAACCACAGGCTCAGCCTGCCGCCCAGAAGCAGAATAGGGCCTGAGGCAATTCCGCGCTTTTGCGGCCAGCTCCCAAAAAAGCCAGTTGAAAAATGGAGCTCAGGGACACTGCAATTCACAAACCCGCAGAGCTATAAATGATAACTCTCATCCACAGATATATTGAGGGAAGGCAACGAAGAGGATTTGAAAGCAAGGCAGAATTGCAGGAAACAGGTTTCAGGAGGTAGATTCAAATCGCCTTAAAAGCACATGAAAAGTGGTAAAACGTCGACAATAATGCCCTTGGCCAAACAGGGCGTATGCGTTTTTTCCTGAATATATTCAGGAAAAAACGCATACGCCCTTTTTGGCCAACCAAGCAACCTGGAAAGGCTAATCAGCGCTACAAAGAAGTCTCGCTTCCCATCGGTCAAAAGGGCCATGCTGCAAAAAGTGTCAAAACCAGAAATGCAGGACAGGCCATGGAGAAATGGCAGCCTTGCTACGCTGATGGGCGGGATGTAAATTGCCAACAGCCACTCTGGAGAAGTGTAAGGTGTGTCCTGAAACATCGAAAAAACACAGCTTAGGGAGCATAGGGCACGTCCTCTCATGGGCGTATAGATTGGGATAACTAAAAATCAGCAAGACACAGGCACCCCAAAGTTTAGGGCTGCTCTGTTGACAAGAACCTCCACTTCATGACACCTTAAATATCCCAGGAAAGAGAAAAATGGATAAAGAAGTTGTGGTCCTTATGTACAATGGAATATCACTCAGACATGAAATCAATGTCATAAGGCTAGTAGAAGCAAGATGAGTGGATTTAGGTACGACGATTCTAAGTGAAATAAGTCACACAGAAAAAGACACTTATCATAAGCTATCACTTATAGAGGGAATGTAAAAACCGCTACACTTGAACTGAATTACAAAACAGAACAGAGTCACACGTTTAGAAAACACAGTATGGCTGCTTAACGGGAAAGGTGAGGTGGGGTGAGGCATAAAACAAGGGTTTCAAATTCGCTCAGATACCGTTCCATACACCCAATATGTAATAGACAAGACCTACGCCTTGCTCAGTGAACAGGACTCAACACCCCCTATTCACCGCACAAGAATATATGTGACTAGTAAGAATCTTAAAACCTATGTATTGATATCTGTCAGGAAGTGGGTCAAGTGGGTGTAAAGCTGCATAAACACAGCCGTGAAAAGCAGCTAAACCCCATTATAAAAATAAATTACTTTTAAAAACCCGTAAAACAAAGACAGTGAAAGAGAGAGAAATTCTTACAAAATTCGTTCAGAGGCTGTGATGCAACCTGGATTGACCATATCTAGACCCACAGCTGGATGAGACATAAGGGTGGACACTCTTGGGGCTGAAAGGTTGGGTGAGGTTGGGTGAGCAAACGCAGACCCTTTAAAGTAATACTGCCTGGTACCCATCCCATGGGTCCCAAATCTCCAGGTTCAAGGGCATCTTCCTACATCGAAAACATGCATGAGAAACCCAGAAGATGGTACACCGTGTGATTTTCAAAGGTTTCTAATACGCACCTCATTTCTCATCTCCTTGTGCTCGGGTTCGCCTTTCCAGCTATTTTACTAGAAATCTCCCTAGTTGGAGAATCAGCACCTTTAAGCTCCTGTTCCCTACAGGTTGCAATTTGTCCTGAGGATGAACGGGAAGAGGGGCAACCAATGAGAGACTAGATATAGGTGTTGGGACAGGCACAGCTCACTCTATTTTCCCATCGGTAAGAAGAATTAACCACAGGCTCAGCCTGCTGCCCAGAAGCAGAATAGGGCCTGAGGCAATTCCGCGCTTTTGCGGCCAGCTCCCAAAAAAGCCAGTTGAAAAATGGAGCTCAGGGACACTGCAATTCACAAACCCGCAGAGCTATAAATGATAACTCTCATCCACAGATATATTGAGGGAAGGCAACGAAGAGGATTTGAAAGCAAGGCAGAATTGCAGGAAACAGGTTTCAGGAGGTAGATTCAAATCGCCTTAAAAGCACATGAAAAGTGGTAAAACGTCGACAATAATGCCCTTGGCCAAACAGGGCGTATGCGTTTTTTCCTGAATATATTCAGGAAAAAACGCATACGCCCTTTTTGGCCAACCAAGCAACCTGGAAAGGCTAATCAGCGCTACAAAGAAGTCTCGTTTCCATCGGTCAAAAGGGCCATGCTGCAAAAAGTGTCAAAACCAGAAATGCAGGACAGGCCATGGAGAAATGGCAGCCTTGCTACGCTGATGGGCGGGATGTAAATTGCCAACAGCCACTCTGGAGAAGTGTACGGTGTGTCCTGAAACATCGAAAAAACACAGCTTAGGGAGCATAGGGCACGTCCTCTCATGGGCGTATAAATTGGGAAAACTAAAAATCAGCAAGACACAGGTACCCCAAAGTTTAGGGCTGCTCTGTTGACAAGAACCTCCACTTCATGACACCTTAATTATCCCAGGAAAGAGAAAAATGGATAAAGAAGTTGTGGTCCTTATGTACAATGGAATATCACTCAGACATGAAATCAATGTCATAACGCTAGTAGAAGCAAGATGAGTGGATTTAGGTACGATGATTCTAAGTGAAATAAGTCACACAGAAAAAGACACTTATCATAAGCTATCACTTAGAGAGGGAATGTAAAAACCGCTACACTTGAACTGAATTACAAAACAGAACAGAGTCACACGTTTAGAAAACACACTATGCCTGCTTAACGGGAAAGGTGAGGTGGGGTGAGGCATAAAACAAGGGTTTCAAATTCGCTCAGATACCGTTCCATACACCCAATATGTAATAGACAAGACCTACTCCTTGCTCAGTGAACTGGACTCAACACCCCCTATTCACCGCACAAGAATATATGTGACTAGTAAGAATCTTAAAACCTATGTATTGATATCTGTCAGGAAGTGGGTCAAGTGGGTGTAAAGCTGCATAAACACAGCCGTGAAAAGCAGCTAAACCCCATTATAAAAATAAATTACTTTTAAAAACCCGTAAAACAAAGACAGTGAAAGCGAGAGAAATTATTACAAAATTCGTTCAGAGGCTCTGATGCAACCTGGATTGACCATATCTAGACCCACAGCTGGATGAGACATAAGGGTGGACACTCTTGGGGCTGAACGGTTGGGTGAGGTTGGGTGAGCAAACGCAGACCCTTTAAAGTAATACTGCCTGGTATCCATCCCATGGGTCCCAAATCTCCAGGTTCAAGGGCATCTTCCTACATCGAAAACATGCATGAGAAACCCAGAAGATGGTACACCGTGTGATTTTGAAAGGTTTCTAATACGCACCTCATTTCTCATCTCCTTGTGCTCGGGTTCGCCTTTCCAGCTACTTTACTAGCAATCTCCCTACTTGGAGAATCAGCACCTTTAAGCTCCTATTCCCTACAGGTTGCAATTTGTCCTGAGGATGAACGGGAAGAGGGGCAACCAATGAGAGACTAGATGTAGGTGTTGGGACAGGCACAGGTCACTCTATTTTCCCATCGGGAAGAAGAATTAACCACAGGCTCAGCCTGCCGGCCAGAAGCTGAATAGGGCCTGAGGCAATCCCGCGCTTTTGCGGCCAGCTCCCAAAAAAGCCAGTTGAAAAATGGAGCTCAGGGACACTGCAATTCACAAACCCGCAGAGCTATAAATGATAACTCTCATCCACAGATATATTGAGGGAAGGCAACGAAGAGGATTTGAAAGCAAGGCAGGATTGCAGGAAACAGGTTTCAGGAGGTAGATTCGAATCGCCTTTAAAGCACATGAAAAGTGGTAAAACGTCGACAATGATGCCCTTGGCCAAACAGGGCGTATGCGTTTTTTCCTGAATATATTCAGGAAAAAACGCATACGCCCTGTTTGGCCAACCAAGCAACCTGGAAAGGCTAATCAGCGCTACAAAGAAGTCTCGCTTCCCATCGGTCAAAAGGGCCATGCTGCAAAAAGTGTCAAAACCAGAAATGCAGGACAGGCCCTGGAGAAATGGCAGCCTTGCTACGCTGATGGGCGGGATGTAAATTGCCAACAGCCACTCTGGAGAAGTGTAAGGTGTGTCCTGAAACATCGAAAAAACACAGCTCTAGGAGCATAGGGCACGTCCTCTCATGGGCGTATAAATTGGGAAAACTAAAAATCAGCAAGACACAGGCACCCCAAAGTTTAGGGCTGCTCTGTTGACAAGAACCTCCACTTCATGACACCTTAAATATCCCAGGAAAGAGAAAAATGGATAAAGAAGTTGTGGTCCTTATGTACAATGGAATATCACTCAGACATGAAATCAATGTCATAAGGCTAGTAGAAGCAAGATGAGTGGATTTAGGTACGACGATTCTAAGTGAAATAAGTCACACAGAAAAAGACACTTATCATAAGCTATCACTTATAGAGGGAATGTAAAAACCGCTACACTTGAACTGAATTACAAAACAGAACAGAGTCACACGTTTAGAAAACACACTATGGCTGCTTAACGGGAAAGGTGAGGTGGGGTGAGGCATAAAACAAGGGTTTCAAATTCGCTCAGATACCGTTCCATACACCCAATATGTAATAGACAAGACCTACTCCTTGCTCAGTGAACAGGACTCAACACCCCCTATTCACCGCACAAGAATATATGTGACTAGTAAGAATCTTAAAACCTATGTATTGATATCTGTCTGGAAGTGAGTCAAGTGGGTGTAAAGCCGCATAAACACAGCCGTGAAAAGCAGCTAAACCCCATTATACAAATAAATTACTTTTAAAAACCCGTAAAACAAAGACAGTGAAAGAGAGAGAAATTATTACAAAATTCGTTCAGAGGCTGTGATGCAACCTGGATTGACCATATCTAGACCCACAGCTGGATGAGACATAAGGGTGGACACTCTTGGGACTGAAAGTTTGGGTGAGGCTGGGTGAGCAAACGCAGACCCTTTAAAGTAATACTGCCTGGTACCCATCCCATGGGTCCCAAATCTCCAGGTTCAAGGGCATCTTCCTACATCGAAAACATGCATGAGAAACCCAGAAGATGGTACACCGTGTGATTTTGAAAGGTTTCTAATACGCACCTCATTTCTCATCTCCTTGTGCTCGGGTTCACCTTTCCAGCTACTTTACTAGCAATCTCCCTACTTGGAGAATCAGCACCTTTAAGCTCCTGTTCCCTACAGGTTGCAATTTGTCCTGAGGATGAACGGGAAGAGGGGCAACCAATGAGAGACTAGATGTAGGTGTTGGGACAGGCACAGCTCACTCTATTTTCCCATCGGTAAGAAGAATTAACCACAGGCTCAGCCTGCCGCCCAGAAGCAGAATAGGGCCTGAGGCAATTCCGCGCTTTTGCGGCCAGCTCCCAAAAAAGCCAGTTGAAAAATGGAGCTCAGGGACACTGCAATTCACAAACCCGCAGAGCTATAAATGATAACTCTCATCCACAGATATATTGAGGGAAGGCAACGAAGAGGATTTGAAAGCAAGGCAGAATTGCAGGAAACAGGTTTCAGGAGGTAGATTCAAATCGCCTTAAAAGCACATGAAAAGTGGTAAAACGTCGACAATAATGTCCTTGGCCAAACAGGGCGTATGCGTTTTTTCCTGAATATATTCAGGAAAAAACGCATACGCCCTTTTTGGCCAACCAAGCAACCTGGAAAGGCTAATCAGCGCTACAAAGAAGTCTCGCTTCCCATCGGTCAAAAGGGCCATGCTGCAAAAAGTGTCAAAACCAGAAATGCAGGACAGGCCATGGAGAAATGGCAGCCTTGCTACGCTGATGGGCGGGATGTAAATTGCCAACAGCCACTCTGGAGAAGTGTAAGGTGTGTCCTGAAACATCGAAAAAACACAGCTTAGGGAGCATAGGGCACGTCCTCTCATGGGCGTATAGATTGGGATAACTAAAAATCAGCAAGACACAGGCACCCCAAAGTTTAGGGCTGCTCTGTTGACAAGAACCTCCACTTCATGACACCTTAAATATCCCAGGAAAGAGAAAAATGGATAAAGAAGTTGTGGTCCTTATGTACAATGGAATATCACTCAGACATGAAATCAATGTCATAAGGCTAGTAGAAGCAAGATGAGTGGATTTAGGTACGACGATTCTAAGTGAAATAAGTCACACAGAAAAAGACACTTATCATAAGCTATCACTTATAGAGGGAATGTAAAAACCGCTACACTTGAACTGAATTACAAAACAGAACAGAGTCACACGTTTAGAAAACACACTATGGCTGCTTAACGGGAAAGGTGAGGTGGGGTGAGGCGTAAAACAAGGGTTTCAAATTCGCTCAGATACCGTTCCATACACCCAATATGTAATAGACAAGACCTACGCCTTGCTCAGTGAACAGGACTCAACACCCCCTATTCACCGCACAAGAATATATGTGACTAGTAAGAATCTTAAAACCTATGTATTGATATCTGTCAGGAAGTGGGTCAAGTGGGTGTAAAGCTGCATAAACACAGCCGTGAAAAGCAGCTAAACCCCATTATAAAAATAAATTACTTTTAAAAACCCGTAAAACAAAGACAGTGAAAGCGAGAGAAATTATTACAAAATTCGTTCAGAGGCTCTGATGCAACCTGGATTGACCATATCTAGACCCACAGCTGGATGAGACATAAGGGTGGACACTCTTGGGGCTGAACGGTTGGGTGAGGTTGGGTGAGCAAACGCAGACCCTTTAAAGTAATACTGCCTGGTATCCATCCCATGGGTCCCAAATCTCCAGGTTCAAGGGCATCTTCCTACATCGAAAACATGCATGAGAAACCCAGAAGATGGTACACCGTGTGATTTTGAAAGGTTTCTAATACGCACCTCATTTCTCATCTCCTTGTGCTCGGGTTCGCCTTTCCAGCTACTTTACTAGCAATATCCCTACTTGGAGAATCAGCACCTTTAAGCTCCTGTTCCCTACAGGTTGCAATTTGTCCTGAGGATGAACGGGAAGAGGGGAAACCAATGAGAGACTAGATCTTGGTGTTGGGACAGGCACAGGTCACTCTATTTTCCCATCGGGAAGAAGAATTAACCACAGGCTCAGCCTGCCGGCCAGAAGCTGAATAGGGCCTGAGGCAATCCCGCGCTTTTGCGGCCAGCTCCCAAAAAAGCCAGTTGAAAAATGGAGCTCAGGGACACTGCAATTCACAAACCCGCAGAGCTATAAATGATAACTCTCATCCACAGATATATTGAGGGAAGGCAACGAAGAGGATTTGAAAGCAAGGCAGGATTGCAGGAAACAGGTTTCAGGAGGTAGATTCGAATCGCCTTTAAAGCACATGAAAAGTGGTAAAACGTCGACAATGATGCCCTTGGCCAAACAGGGCGTATGCGTTTTTTCCTGAATATATTCAGGAAAAAACGCATACGCCCTGTTTGGCCAACCAAGCAACCTGGAAAGGCTAATCAGCGCTACAAAGAAGTCTCGCTTCCCATCGGTCAAAAGGGCCATGCTGCAAAAAGTGTCAAAACCAGAAATGCAGGACAGGCCCTGGAGAAATGGCAGCCTTGCTACGCTGATGGGCGGGATGTAAATTGCCAACAGCCACTCTGGAGAAGTGTAAGGTGTGTCCTGAAACATCGAAAAAACACAGCTCTAGGAGCATAGGGCACGTCCTCTCATGGGCGTATAAATTGGGAAAACTAAAAATCAGCAAGACACAGGCACCCCAAAGTTTAGGGCTGCTCTGTTGACAAGAACCTCCACTTCATGACACCTTAAATATCCCAGGATAGAGAAAAATGGATAAAGAAGTTGTGGTCCTTATGTACAATGGAATATCACTCAGACATGAAATCAATGTCATAAGGCTAGTAGAAGCAAGATGAGTGGATTTAGGTACGACGATTCTAAGTGAAATAAGTCACACAGAAAAAGACACTTATCATAAGCTATCACTTATAGAGGGAATGTAAAAACCGCTACACTTGAACTGAATTACAAAACAGAACAGAGTCACACGTTTAGAAAACACACTATGGCTGCTTAACGGGAAAGGTGAGGTGGGGTGAGGCATAAAACAAGGGTTTCAAATTCGCTCAGATACCGTTCCATACACCCAATACGTAATAGACAAGACCTACTCCTTGCTCAGTGAACAGGACTCAACACCCCCTATTCACCGCACAAGAATATATGTGACTAGTAAGAATCTTAAAACCTATGTATTGATATCTGTCTGGAAGTGAGTCAAGTGGGTGTAAAGCCGCATAAACACAGCCGTGAAAAGCAGCTAAACCCCATTATAAAAATAAATTACTTTTAAAAACCCGTAAAACAAAGACAGTGAAAGAGAGAGAAATTCTTACAAAATTCGTTCAGAGTCTGTGATGCAACCTGGATTGACCATATCTAGACCCACAGCTGGATGAGACATAAGGGTAGACACTCTTGGGGCTGAAAGGTTGGGTGAGGTTGGGTGAGCAAACGCAGACCCTTTAAAGTAATACTGCCTGGTACCCATCCCATGGGTCCCAAATCTCCAGGTTCAAGGGCATCTTCCTACATCGAAAACATGCATGAGAAACCCAGAAGATGGTACACCGTGTGATTTTGAAAGGTTTCTAATACGCACCTCATTTCTCATCTCCTTGTGCTCGGGTTCACCTTTCCAGCTACTTTACTAGCAATCTCCCTACTTGGAGAATCAGCACCTTTAAGCTCCTGTTCCCTACAGGTTGCAATTTGTCCTGAGGATGAACGGGAAGAGGGGCAACCAATGAGAGACTAGATGTAGGTGTTGGGACAGGCACAGCTCACTCTATTTTCCCATCAGTAAGAAGAATTAACCACAGGCTCAGCCTGCCGCCCAGAAGCAGAATAGGGCCTGAGGCAATTCCGCGCTTTTGCGGCCAGCTCCCAAAAAAGCCAGTTGAAAAATGGAGCTCAGGGACACTGCAATTCACAAACACGCAGAGCTATAAATGATAACTCTCATCCACAGATATATTGAGGGAAGGCAACGAAGAGGATTTGAAAGCAAGGCAGAATTGCAGGAAACAGGTTTCAGGAGGTAGATTCAAATCGCCTTAAAAGCACATGAAAAGTGGTAAAACATCGACAATAATGCCCTTGGCCAAACAGGGCGTATGCGTTTTTTCCTGAATATATTCAGGAAAAAACGCATACGCCCTTTTTGGCCAACCAAGCAACCTGGAAAGGCTAATCAGCGCTACAAAGAAGTCTCGCTTCCCATCGGTCAAAAGGGCCATGCTGCAAAAAGTGTCAAAACCAGAAATGCAGGACAGGCCATGGAGAAATGGCAGCCTTGCTACGCTGATGGGCGGGATGTAAATTGCCAACAGCCACTCTGGAGAAGTGTAAGGTGTGTCCTGAAACATCGAAAAAACACAGCTCTAGGAGCATAGGGCACGTCCTCTCATGGGCGTATAAATTGGGAAAACTAAAAATCAGCAAGACACAGGCACCCCAAAGTTTAGGGCTGCTCTGTTGACAAGAACCTCCACTTCATGACACCTTAAATATCCCAGGAAAGAGAAAAATGGATAAAGAAGTTGTGGTCCTTATGTACAATGGAATATCACTCAGACATGAAATCAATGTCATAAGGCTAGTAGAAGCAAGATGAGTGGATTTAGGTACGACGATTCTAAGTGAAATAAGTCACACAGAAAAAGACACTTATCATAAGCTATCACTTATAGAGGGAATGTAAAAACCGCTACACTTGAACTGAATTACAAAACAGAACAAAGTCACACGTTTAGAAAACACACTATGGCTGCTTAACGGGAAAGGTGAGGTGGGGTGAGGCATAAAACAAGGGTTTCAAATTCGCTCAGATACCGTTCCATACACCCAATATGTAATAGACAAGACCTACTCCTTGCTCAGTGAACAGGACTCAACACCCCCTATTCACCGCACAAGAATATATGTGACTAGTAAGAATCTTAAAACCTATGTATTGATATCTGTCTGGAAGTGAGTCAAGTGGGTGTAAAGCCGCATAAACACAGCCGTGAAAAGCAGCTAAACCCCATTATACAAATAAATTACTTTTAAAAACCCGTAAAACAAAGACAGTGAAAGAGAGAGAAATTATTACAAAATTCGTTCAGAGGCTGTGATGCAACCTGGATTGACCATATCTAGACCCACAGCTGGATGAGACATAAGGGTGGACACTCTTGGGGCTGAAAGGTTGGGTGAGGCTGGGTGAGCAAACGCAGACCCTTTAAAGTAATACTGCCTGGTACCCATCCCATGGGTCCCAAATCTCCAGGTTCAAGGGCATCTTCCTACATCGAAAATATGCATGAGAAACCCAGAAGATGGTACACCGTGTGATTTTGAAAGGTTTCTAATACGCACCTCATTTCTCATCTCCTTGTGCTCGGGTTCACCTTTCCAGCTACTTTACTAGCAATCTCCCTACTTGGAGAATCAGCACCTTTAAGCTCCTGTTCCCTACAGGTTGCAATTTGTCCTGAGGATGAACGGGAAGAGGGGCAACCAATGAGAGACTAGATGTAGGTGTTAGGACAGGCACAGCTCACTCTATTTTCCCATCGGTAAGAAGAATTAACCACAGGCTCAGCCTGCCGCCCAGAAGCAGAATAGGGCCTGAGGCAATTCCGCGCTTTTGCGGCCAGCTCCCAAAAAAGCCAGTTGAAAAATGGAGCTCAGGGACACTGCAATTCACAAACCCGCAGAGCTATAAATGATAACTCTCATCCACAGATATATTGAGGGAAGGCAACGAAGAGGATTTGAAAGCAAGGCAGAATTGCAGGAAACAGGTTTCAGGAGGTAGATTCAAATCGCCTTAAAAGCACATGAAAAGTGGTAAAACGTCGACAATAATGCCCTTGGCCAAACAGGGCGTATGCGTTTTTTCCTGAATATATTCAGGAAAAAACGCATACGCCCTTTTTGGCCAACCAAGCAACCTGGAAAGGCTAATCAGCGCTACAAAGAAGTCTCGCTTCCCATCGGTCAAAAGGGCCATGCTGCAAAAAGTGTCAAAACCAGAAATGCAGGACAGGCCATGGAGAAATGGCAGCCTTGCTACGCTGATGGGCGGGATGTAAATTGCCAACAGCCACTCTGGAGAAGTGTAAGGTGTGTCCTGAAACATCGAAAAAACACAGCTTAGGGAGCATAGGGCACGTCCTCTCATGGGCGTATAGATTGGGATAACTAAAAATCAGCAAGACACAGGCACCCCAAAGTTTAGGGCTGCTCTGTTGACAAGAACCTCCACTTCATGACACCTTAAATATCCCAGGAAAGAGAAAAATGGATAAAGAAGTTGTGGTCCTTATGTACAATGGAATATCACTCAGACATGAAATCAATGTCATAAGGCTAGTAGAAGCAAGATGAGTGGATTTAGGTACGACGATTCTAAGTGAAATAAGTCACACAGAAAAAGACACTTATCATAAGCTATCACTTATAGAGGGAATGTAAAAACCGCTACACTTGAACTGAATTACAAAACAGAACAGAGTCACACGTTTAGAAAACACACTATGGCTGCTTAACGGGAAAGGTGAGGTGGGGTGAGGCATAAAACAAGGGTTTCAAATTCGCTCAGATACCGTTCCATACACCCAATATGTAATAGACAAGACCTACGCCTTGCTCAGTGAACAGGACTCAACACCCCCTATTCACCGCACAAGAATATATGTGACTAGTAAGAATCTTAAAACCTATGTATTGATATCTGTCAGGAAGTGGGTCAAGTGGGTGTAAAGCTGCATAAACACAGCCGTGAAAAGCAGCTAAACCCCATTATAAAAATAAATTACTTTTAAAAACCCGTAAAACAAAGACAGTGAAAGCGAGAGAAATTATTACAAAATTCGTTCAGAGGCTCTGATGCAACCTGGATTGACCATATCTAGACCCACAGCTGGATGAGACATAAGGGTGGACACTCTTGGGGCTGAACGGTTGGGTGAGGTTGGGTGAGCAAACGCAGACCCTTTAAAGTAATACTGCCTGGTATCCATCCCATGGGTCCCAAATCTCCAGGTTCAAGGGCATCTTCCTACATCGAAAACATGCATGAGAAACCCAGAAGATGGTACACCGTGTGATTTTGAAAGGTTTCTAATACGCACCTCATTTCTCATCTCCTTGTGCTCGGGTTCGCCTTTCCAGCTACTTTACTAGCAATCTCCCTACTTGGAGAATCAGCACCTTTAAGCTCCTGTTCCCTACAGGTTGCAATTTGTCCTGACGATGAACGGGAAGAGGGGAAACCAATGAGAGACTAGATCTTGGTGTTGGGACAGGCACAGGTCACTCTATTTTCCCATCGGGAAGAAGAATTAACCACAGGCTCAGCCTGCCGGCCAGAAGCTGAATAGGGCCTGAGGCAATCCCGCGCTTTTGCGGCCAGCTCCCAAAAAAGCCAGTTGAAAAATGGAGCTCAGGGACACTGCAATTCACAAACCCGCAGAGCTATAAATGATAACTCTCATCCACAGATATATTGAGGGAAGGCAACGAAGAGGATTTGAAAGCAAGGCAGGATTGCAGGAAACAGGTTTCAGGAGGTAGATTCGAATCGCCTTTAAAGCACATGAAAAGTGGTAAAACGTCGACAATGATGCCCTTGGCCAAACAGGGCGTATGCGTTTTTTCCTGAATATATTCAGGAAAAAACGCATACGCCCTGTTTGGCCAACCAAGCAACCTGGAAAGGCTAATCAGCGCTACAAAGAAGTCTCGCTTCCCATCGGTCAAAAGGGCCATGCTGCAAAAAGTGTCAAAACCAGAAATGCAGGACAGGCCCTGGAGAAATGGCAGCCTTGCTACGCTGATGGGCGGGATGTAAATTGCCAACAGCCACTCTGGAGAAGTGTAAGGTGTGTCCTGAAACATCGAAAAAACACAGCTCTAGGAGCATAGGGCACGTCCTCTCATGGGCGTATAAATTGGGAAAACTAAAAATCAGCAAGACACAGGCACCCCAAAGTTTAGGGCTGCTCTGTTGACAAGAACCTCCACTTCATGACACCTTAAATATCCCAGGATAGAGAAAAATGGATAAAGAAGTTGTGGTCCTTATGTACAATGGAATATCACTCAGACATGAAATCAATGTCATAAGGCTAGTAGAAGCAAGATGAGTGGATTTAGGTACGACGATTCTAAGTGAAATAAGTCACACAGAAAAAGACACTTATCATAAGCTATCACTTATAGAGGGAATGTAAAAACCGCTACACTTGAACTGAATTACAAAACAGAACAGAGTCACACGTTTAGAAAACACACTATGGCTGCTTAACGGGAAAGGTGAGGTGGGGTGAGGCATAAAACAAGGGTTTCAAATTCGCTCAGATACCGTTCCATACACCCAATACGTAATAGACAAGACCTACTCCTTGCTCAGTGAACAGGACTCAACACCCCCTATTCACCGCACAAGAATATATGTGACTAGTAAGAATCTTAAAACCTATGTATTGATATCTGTCTGGAAGTGAGTCAAGTGGGTGTAAAGCCGCATAAACACAGCCGTGAAAAGCAGCTAAACCCCATTATAAAAATAAATTACTTTTAAAAACCCGTAAAACAAAGACAGTGAAAGAGAGAGAAATTCTTACAAAATTCGTTCAGAGTCTGTGATGCAACCTGGATTGACCATATCTAGACCCACAGCTGGATGAGACATAAGGGTAGACACTCTTGGGGCTGAAAGGTTGGGTGAGGTTGGGTGAGCAAACGCAGACCCTTTAAAGTAATACTGCCTGGTACCCATCCCATGGGTCCCAAATCTCCAGGTTCAAGGGCATCTTCCTACATCGAAAACATGCATGAGAAACCCAGAAGATGGTACACCGTGTGATTTTGAAAGGTTTCTAATACGCACCTCATTTCTCATCTCCTTGTGCTCGGGTTCACCTTTCCAGCTACTTTACTAGCAATCTCCCTACTTGGAGAATCAGCACCTTTAAGCTCCTGTTCCCTACAGGTTGCAATTTGTCCTGAGGATGAACGGGAAGAGGGGCAACCAATGAGAGACTAGATGTAGGTGTTGGGACAGGCACAGCTCACTCTATTTTCCCATCAGTAAGAAGAATTAACCACAGGCTCAGCCTGCCGCCCAGAAGCAGAATAGGGCCTGAGGCAATTCCGCGCTTTTGCGGCCAGCTCCCAAAAAAGCCAGTTGAAAAATGGAGCTCAGGGACACTGCAATTCACAAACACGCAGAGCTATAAATGATAACTCTCATCCACAGATATATTGAGGGAAGGCAACGAAGAGGATTTGAAAGCAAGGCAGAATTGCAGGAAACAGGTTTCAGGAGGTAGATTCAAATCGCCTTAAAAGCACATGAAAAGTGGTAAAACATCGACAATAATGCCCTTGGCCAAACAGGGCGTATGCGTTTTTTCCTGAATATATTCAGGAAAAAACGCATACGCCCTTTTTGGCCAACCAAGCAACCTGGAAAGGCTAATCAGCGCTACAAAGAAGTCTCGCTTCCCATCGGTCAAAAGGGCCATGCTGCAAAAAGTGTCAAAACCAGAAATGCAGGACAGGCCATGGAGAAATGGCAGCCTTGCTACGCTGATGGGCGGGATGTAAATTGCCAACAGCCACTCTGGAGAAGTGTAAGGTGTGTCCTGAAACATCGAAAAAACACAGCTCTAGGAGCATAGGGCACGTCCTCTCATGGGCGTATAAATTGGGAAAACTAAAAATCAGCAAGACACAGGCACCCCAAAGTTTAGGGCTGCTCTGTTGACAAGAACCTCCACTTCATGACACCTTAAATATCCCAGGAAAGAGAAAAATGGATAAAGAAGTTGTGGTCCTTATGTACAATGGAATATCACTCAGACATGAAATCAATGTCATAAGGCTAGTAGAAGCAAGATGAGTGGATTTAGGTACGACGATTCTAAGTGAAATAAGTCACACAGAAAAAGACACTTATCATAAGCTATCACTTATAGAGGGAATGTAAAAACCGCTACACTTGAACTGAATTACAAAACAGAACAAAGTCACACGTTTAGAAAACACACTATGGCTGCTTAACGGGAAAGGTGAGGTGGGGTGAGGCATAAAACAAGGGTTTCAAATTCGCTCAGATACCGTTCCATACACCCAATATGTAATAGACAAGACCTACTCCTTGCTCAGTGAACAGGACTCAACACCCCCTATTCACCGCACAAGAATATATGTGACTAGTAAGAATCTTAAAACCTATGTATTGATATCTGTCTGGAAGTGAGTCAAGTGGGTGTAAAGCCGCATAAACACAGCCGTGAAAAGCAGCTAAACCCCATTATACAAATAAATTACTTTTAAAAACCCGTAAAACAAAGACAGTGAAAGAGAGAGAAATTATTACAAAATTCGTTCAGAGGCTGTGATGCAACCTGGATTGACCATATCTAGACCCACAGCTGGATGAGACATAAGGGTGGACACTCTTGGGGCTGAAAGGTTGGGTGAGGCTGGGTGAGCAAACGCAGACCCTTTAAAGTAATACTGCCTGGTACCCATCCCATGGGTCCCAAATCTCCAGGTTCAAGGGCATCTTCCTACATCGAAAATATGCATGAGAAACCCAGAAGATGGTACACCGTGTGATTTTGAAAGGTTTCTAATACGCACCTCATTTCTCATCTCCTTGTGCTCGGGTTCACCTTTCCAGCTACTTTACTAGCAATCTCCCTACTTGGAGAATCAGCACCTTTAAGCTCCTGTTCCCTACAGGTTGCAATTTGTCCTGAGGATGAACGGGAAGAGGGGCAACCAATGAGAGACTAGATGTAGGTGTTAGGACAGGCACAGCTCACTCTATTTTCCCATCGGTAAGAAGAATTAACCACAGGCTCAGCCTGCCGCCCAGAAGCAGAATAGGGCCTGAGGCAATTCCGCGCTTTTGCGGCCAGCTCCCAAAAAAGCCAGTTGAAAAATGGAGCTCAGGGACACTGCAATTCACAAACCCGCAGAGCTATAAATGATAACTCTCATCCACAGATATATTGAGGGAAGGCAACGAAGAGGATTTGAAAGCAAGGCAGAATTGCAGGAAACAGGTTTCAGGAGGTAGATTCAAATCGCCTTAAAAGCACATGAAAAGTGGTAAAACGTCGACAATAATGCCCTTGGCCAAACAGGGCGTATGCGTTTTTTCCTGAATATATTCAGGAAAAAACGCATACGCCCTTTTTGGCCAACCAAGCAACCTGGAAAGGCTAATCAGCGCTACAAAGAAGTCTCGCTTCCCATCGGTCAAAAGGGCCATGCTGCAAAAAGTGTCAAAACCAGAAATGCAGGACAGGCCATGGAGAAATGGCAGCCTTGCTACGCTGATGGGCGGGATGTAAATTGCCAACAGCCACTCTGGAGAAGTGTAAGGTGTGTCCTGAAACATCGAAAAAACACAGCTTAGGGAGCATAGGGCACGTCCTCTCATGGGCGTATAGATTGGGATAACTAAAAATCAGCAAGACACAGGCACCCCAAAGTTTAGGGCTGCTCTGTTGACAAGAACCTCCACTTCATGACACCTTAAATATCCCAGGAAAGAGAAAAATGGATAAAGAAGTTGTGGTCCTTATGTACAATGGAATATCACTCAGACATGAAATCAATGTCATAAGGCTAGTAGAAGCAAGATGAGTGGATTTAGGTACGACGATTCTAAGTGAAATAAGTCACACAGAAAAAGACACTTATCATAAGCTATCACTTATAGAGGGAATGTAAAAACCGCTACACTTGAACTGAATTACAAAACAGAACAGAGTCACACGTTTAGAAAACACACTATGGCTGCTTAACGGGAAAGGTGAGGTGGGGTGAGGCATAAAACAAGGGTTTCAAATTCGCTCAGATACCGTTCCATACACCCAATATGTAATAGACAAGACCTACGCCTTGCTCAGTGAACAGGACTCAACACCCCCTATTCACCGCACAAGAATATATGTGACTAGTAAGAATCTTAAAACCTATGTATTGATATCTGTCAGGAAGTGGGTCAAGTGGGTGTAAAGCTGCATAAACACAGCCGTGAAAAGCAGCTAAACCCCATTATAAAAATAAATTACTTTTAAAAACCCGTAAAACAAAGACAGTGAAAGCGAGAGAAATTATTACAAAATTCGTTCAGAGGCTCTGATGCAACCTGGATTGACCATATCTAGACCCACAGCTGGATGAGACATAAGGGTGGACACTCTTGGGGCTGAACGGTTGGGTGAGGTTGGGTGAGCAAACGCAGACCCTTTAAAGTAATACTGCCTGGTATCCATCCCATGGGTCCCAAATCTCCAGGTTCAAGGGCATCTTCCTACATCGAAAACATGCATGAGAAACCCAGAAGATGGTACACCGTGTGATTTTGAAAGGTTTCTAATACGCACCTCATTTCTCATCTCCTTGTGCTCGGGTTCGCCTTTCCAGCTACTTTACTAGCAATCTCCCTACTTGGAGAATCAGCACCTTTAAGCTCCTGTTCCCTACAGGTTGCAATTTGTCCTGACGATGAACGGGAAGAGGGGAAACCAATGAGAGACTAGATCTTGGTGTTGGGACAGGCACAGGTCACTCTATTTTCCCATCGGGAAGAAGAATTAACCACAGGCTCAGCCTGCCGGCCAGAAGCTGAATAGGGCCTGAGGCAATCCCGCGCTTTTGCGGCCAGCTCCCAAAAAAGCCAGTTGAAAAATGGAGCTCAGGGACACTGCAATTCACAAACCCGCAGAGCTATAAATGATAACTCTCATCCACAGATATATTGAGGGAAGGCAACGAAGAGGATTTGAAAGCAAGGCAGGATTGCAGGAAACAGGTTTCAGGAGGTAGATTCGAATCGCCTTTAAAGCACATGAAAAGTGGTAAAACGTCGACAATGATGCCCTTGGCCAAACAGGGCGTATGCGTTTTTTCCTGAATATATTCAGGAAAAAACGCATACGCCCTGTTTGGCCAACCAAGCAACCTGGAAAGGCTAATCAGCGCTACAAAGAAGTCTCGCTTCCCATCGGTCAAAAGGGCCATGCTGCAAAAAGTGTCAAAACCAGAAATGCAGGACAGGCCCTGGAGAAATGGCAGCCTTGCTACGCTGATGGGCGGGATGTAAATTGCCAACAGCCACTCTGGAGAAGTGTAAGGTGTGTCCTGAAACATCGAAAAAACACAGCTCTAGGAGCATAGGGCACGTCCTCTCATGGGCGTATAAATTGGGAAAACTAAAAATCAGCAAGACACAGGCACCCCAAAGTTTAGGGCTGCTCTGTTGACAAGAACCTCCACTTCATGACACCTTAAATATCCCAGGAAAGAGAAAAATGGATAAAGAAGTTGTGGTCCTTATGTACAATGGAATATCACTCAGACATGAAATCAATGTCATAAGGCTAGTAGAAGCAAGATGAGTGGATTTAGGTACGACGATTCTAAGTGAAATAAGTCACACAGAAAAAGACACTTATCATAAGCTATCACTTATAGAGGGAATGTAAAAACCGCTACACTTGAACTGAATTACAAAACAGAACAGAGTCACACGTTTAGAAAACACACTATGGCTGCTTAACGGGAAAGGTGAGGTGGGGTGAGGCATAAAACAAGGGTTTCAAATTCGCTCAGATACCGTTCCATACACCCAATACGTAATAGACAAGACCTACTCCTTGCTCAGTGAACAGGACTCAACACCCCCTATTCACCGCACAAGAATATATGTGACTAGTAAGAATCTTAAAACCTATGTATTGATATCTGTCTGGAAGTGAGTCAAGTGGGTGTAAAGCCGCATAAACACAGCCGTGAAAAGCAGCTAAACCCCATTATAAAAATAAATTACTTTTAAAAACCCGTAAAACAAAGACAGTGAAAGAGAGAGAAATTCTTACAAAATTCGTTCAGAGTCTGTGATGCAACCTGGATTGACCATATCTAGACCCACAGCTGGATGAGACATAAGGGTAGACACTCTTGGGGCTGAAAGGTTGGGTGAGGTTGGGTGAGCAAACGCAGACCCTTTAAAGTAATACTGCCTGGTACCCATCCCATGGGTCCCAAATCTCCAGGTTCAAGGGCATCTTCCTACATCGAAAACATGCATGAGAAACCCAGAAGATGGTACACCGTGTGATTTTGAAAGGTTTCTAATACGCACCTCATTTCTCATCTCCTTGTGCTCGGGTTCACCTTTCCAGCTACTTTACTAGCAATCTCCCTACTTGGAGAATCAGCACCTTTAAGCTCCTGTTCCCTACAGGTTGCAATTTGTCCTGAGGATGAACGGGAAGAGGGGCAACCAATGAGAGACTAGATGTAGGTGTTGGGACAGGCACAGCTCACTCTATTTTCCCATCGGTAAGAAGAATTAACCACAGGCTCAGCCTGCCGCCCAGAAGCAGAATAGGGCCTGAGGCAATTCCGCGCTTTTGCGGCCAGCTCCCAAAAAAGCCAGTTGAAAAATGGAGCTCAGGGACACTGCAATTCACAAACCCGCAGAGCTATAAATGATAACTCTCATCCACAGATATATTGAGGGAAGGCAACGAAGAGGATTTGAAAGCAAGGCAGAATTGCAGGAAACAGGTTTCAGGAGGTAGATTCAAATCGCCTTAAAAGCACATGAAAAGTGGTAAAACGTCGACAATAATGCCCTTGGCCAAACAGGGCGTATGCGTTTTTTCCTGAATATATTCAGGAAAAAACGCATACGCCCTTTTTGGCCAACCAAGCAACCTGGAAAGGCTAATCAGCGCTACAAAGAAGTCTCGCTTCCCATCGGTCAAAAGGGCCATGCTGCAAAAAGTGTCAAAACCAGAAATGCAGGACAGGCCATGGAGAAATGGCAGCCTTGCTACGCTGATGGGCGGGATGTAAATTGCCAACAGCCACTCTGGAGAAGTGTAAGGTGTGTCCTGAAACATCGAAAAAACACAGCTTAGGGAGCATAGGGCACGTCCTCTCATGGGCGTATAGATTGGGATAACTAAAAATCAGCAAGACACAGGCACCCCAAAGTTTAGGGCTGCTCTGTTGACAAGAACCTCCACTTCATGACACCTTAAATATCCCAGGAAAGAGAAAAATGGATAAAGAAGTTGTGGTCCTTATGTACAATGGAATATCACTCAGACATGAAATCAATGTCATAAGGCTAGTAGAAGCAAGATGAGTGGATTTAGGTACGACGATTCTAAGTGAAATAAGTCACACAGAAAAAGACACTTATCATAAGCTATCACTTATAGAGGGAATGTAAAAACCGCTACACTTGAACTGAATTACAAAACAGAACAGAGTCACACGTTTAGAAAACACAGTATGGCTGCTTAACGGGAAAGGTGAGGTGGGGTGAGGCATAAAACAAGGGTTTCAAATTCGCTCAGATACCGTTCCATACACCCAATATGTAATAGACAAGACCTACGCCTTGCTCAGTGAACAGGACTCAACACCCCCTATTCACCGCACAAGAATATATGTGACTAGTAAGAATCTTAAAACCTATGTATTGATATCTGTCAGGAAGTGGGTCAAGTGGGTGTAAAGCTGCATAAACACAGCCGTGAAAAGCAGCTAAACCCCATTATAAAAATAAATTACTTTTAAAAACCCGTAAAACAAAGACAGTGAAAGAGAGAGAAATTCTTACAAAATTCGTTCAGAGGCTGTGATGCAACCTGGATTGACCATATCTAGACCCACAGCTGGATGAGACATAAGGGTGGACACTCTTGGGGCTGAAAGGTTGGGTGAGGTTGGGTGAGCAAACGCAGACCCTTTAAAGTAATACTGCCTGGTACCCATCCCATGGGTCCCAAATCTCCAGGTTCAAGGGCATCTTCCTACATCGAAAACATGCATGAGAAACCCAGAAGATGGTACACCGTGTGATTTTCAAAGGTTTCTAATACGCACCTCATTTCTCATCTCCTTGTGCTCGGGTTCGCCTTTCCAGCTATTTTACTAGAAATCTCCCTACTTGGAGAATCAGCTCCTTTAAGCTCCTGTTCCCTACAGGTTGCAATTTGTCCTGAGGATGAACGGGAAGAGGGGCAACCAATGAGAGACTAGATATAGGTGTTGGGACAGGCACAGCTCACTCTATTTTCCCATCGGTAAGAAGAATTAACCACAGGCTCAGCCTGCTGCCCAGAAGCAGAATAGGGCCTGAGGCAATTCCGCGCTTTTGCGGCCAGCTCCCAAAAAAGCCAGTTGAAAAATGGAGCTCAGGGACACTGCAATTCACAAACCCGCAGAGCTATAAATGATAACTCTCATCCACAGATATATTGAGGGAAGGCAACGAAGAGGATTTGAAAGCAAGGCAGAATTGCAGGAAACAGGTTTCAGGAGGTAGATTCAAATCGCCTTAAAAGCACATGAAAAGTGGTAAAACGTCGACAATAATGCCCTTGGCCAAACAGGGCGTATGCGTTTTTTCCTGAATATATTCAGGAAAAAACGCATACGCCCTTTTTGGCCAACCAAGCAACCTGGAAAGGCTAATCAGCGCTACAAAGAAGTCTCGTTTCCATCGGTCAAAAGGGCCATGCTGCAAAAAGTGTCAAAACCAGAAATGCAGGACAGGCCACGGAGAAATGGCAGCCTTGCTACGCTGATGGGCGGGATGTAAATTGCCAACAGCCACTCTGGAGAAGTGTACGGTGTGTCCTGAAACATCGAAAAAACACAGCTTAGGGAGCATAGGGCACGTCCTCTCATGGGCGTATAAATTGGGAAAACTAAAAATCAGCAAGACACAGGTACCCCAAAGTTTAGGGCTGCTCTGTTGACAAGAACCTCCACTTCATGACACCTTAAATATCCCAGGAAAGAGAAAAATGGATAAAGAAGTTGTGGTCCTTATGTACAATGGAATATCACTCAGACATGAAATCAATGTCATAACGCTAGTAGAAGCAAGATGAGTGGATTTAGGTACGATGATTCTAAGTGAAATAAGTCACACAGAAAAAGACACTTATCATAAGCTATCACTTAGAGAGGGAATGTAAAAACCGCTACACTTGAACTGAATTACAAAACAGAACAGAGTCACACGTTTAGAAAACACACTATGCCTGCTTAACGGGAAAGGTGAGGTGGGGTGAGGCATAAAACAAGGGTTTCAAATTCGCTCAGATACCGTTCCATACACCCAATATGTAATAGACAAGACCTACTCCTTGCTCAGTGAACTGGACTCAACACCCCCTATTCACCGCACAAGAATATATGTGACTAGTAAGAATCTTAAAACCTATGTATTGATATCTGTCTGGAAGTGAGTCAAGTGGGTGTAAAGCTGCATAAACACAGCCGTGAAAAGCAGCTAAACCCCATTATAAAAATAAATTACTTTTAAAAACCCGTAAAACAAAGACAGTGAAAGCGAGAGAAATTATTACAAAATTCGTTCAGAGGCTCTGATGCAACCTGGATTGACCATATCTAGACCCACAGCTGGATGAGACATAAGGGTGGACACTCTTGGGGCTGAACGGTTGGGTGAGGTTGGGTGAGCAAACGCAGACCCTTTAAAGTAATACTGCCTGGTATCCATCCCATGGGTCCCAAATCTCCAGGTTCAAGGGCATCTTCCTACATCGAAAACATGCATGAGAAACCCAGAAGATGGTACACCGTGTGATTTTGAAAGGTTTCTAATACGCACCTCATTTCTCATCTCCTTGTGCTCGGGTTCGCCTTTCCAGCTACTTTACTAGCAATCTCCCTACTTGGAGAATCAGCACCTTTAAGCTCCTGTTCCCTACAGGTTGCAATTTGTCCTGAGGATGAACGGGAAGAGGGGAAACCAATGAGAGACTAGATCTTGGTGTTGGGACAGGCACAGGTCACTCTATTTTCCCATCGGGAAGAAGAATTAACCACAGGCTCAGCCTGCCGGCCAGAAGCTGAATAGGGCCTGAGGCAATCCCGCGCTTTTGCGGCCAGCTCCCAAAAAATCCAGTTGAAAAATGGAGCTCAGGGACACTGCAATTCACAAACCCGCAGAGCTATAAATGATAACTCTCATCCACAGATATATTGAGGGAAGGCAACGAAGAGGATTTGAAAGCAAGGCAGGATTGCAGGAAACAGGTTTCAGGAGGTAGATTCGAATCGCCTTTAAAGCACATGAAAAGTGGTAAAACGTCGACAATGATGCCCTTGGCCAAACAGGGCGTATGCGTTTTTTCCTGAATATATTCAGGAAAAAACGCATACGCCCTGTTTGGCCAACCAAGCAACCTGGAAAGGCTAATCAGCGCTACAAAGAAGTCTCGCTTCCCATCGGTCAAAAGGGCCATGCTGCAAAAAGTGTCAAAACCAGAAATGCAGGACAGGCCCTGGAGAAATGGCAGCCTTGCTACGCTGATGGGCGGGATGTAAATTGCCAACAGCCACTCTGGAGAAGTGTAAGGTGTGTCCTGAAACATCGAAAAAACACAGCTCTAGGAGCATAGGGCACGTCCTCTCATGGGCGTATAAATTGGGAAAACTAAAAATCAGCAAGACACAGGCACCCCAAAGTTTAGGGCTGCTCTGTTGACAAGAACCTCCACTTCATGACACCTTAAATATCCCAGGAAAGAGAAAAATGGATAAAGAAGTTGTGGTCCTTATGTACAATGGAATATCACTCAGACATGAAATCAATGTCATAAGGCTAGTAGAAGCAAGATGAGTGGATTTAGGTACGACGATTCTAAGTGAAATAAGTCACACAGAAAAAGACACTTATCATAAGCTATCACTTATAGAGGGAATGTAAAAACCGCTACACTTGAACTGAATTACAAAACAGAACAGAGTCACACGTTTAGAAAACACACTATGGCTGCTTAACGGGAAAGGTGAGGTGGGGTGAGGCATAAAACAAGGGTTTCAAATTCGCTCAGATACCGTTCCATACACCCAATACGTAATAGACAAGACCTACTCCTTGCTCAGTGAACAGGACTCAACACCCCCTATTCACCGCACAAGAATATATGTGACTAGTAAGAATCTTAAAACCTATGTATTGATATCTGTCTGGAAGTGAGTCAAGTGGGTGTAAAGCCGCATAAACACAGCCGTGAAAAGCAGCTAAACCCCATTATAAAAATAAATTACTTTTAAAAACCCGTAAAACAAAGACAGTGAAAGAGAGAGAAATTCTTACAAAATTCGTTCAGAGTCTGTGATGCAACCTGGATTGACCATATCTAGACCCACAGCTGGATGAGACATAAGGGTAGACACTCTTGGGGCTGAAAGGTTGGGTGAGGTTGGGTGAGCAAACGCAGACCCTTTAAAGTAATACTGCCTGGTACCCATCCCATGGGTCCCAAATCTCCAGGTTCAAGGGCATCTTCCTACATCGAAAACATGCATGAGAAACCCAGAAGATGGTACACCGTGTGATTTTGAAAGGTTTCTAATACGCACCTCATTTCTCATCTCCTTGTGCTCGGGTTCACCTTTCCAGCTACTTTACTAGCAATCTCCCTACTTGGAGAATCAGCACCTTTAAGCTCCTGTTCCCTACAGGTTGCAATTTGTCCTGAGGATGAACGGGAAGAGGGGCAACCAATGAGAGACTAGATGTAGGTGTTGGGACAGGCACAGCTCACTCTATTTTCCCATCGGTAAGAAGAATTAACCACAGGCTCAGCCTGCCGCCCAGAAGCAGAATAGGGCCTGAGGCAATTCCGCGCTTTTGCGGCCAGCTCCCAAAAAAGCCAGTTGAAAAATGGAGCTCAGGGACACTGCAATTCACAAACCCGCAGAGCTATAAATGATAACTCTCATCCACAGATATATTGAGGGAAGGCAACGAAGAGGATTTGAAAGCAAGGCAGAATTGCAGGAAACAGGTTTCAGGAGGTAGATTCAAATCGCCTTAAAAGCACATGAAAAGTGGTAAAACGTCGACAATAATGCCCTTGGCCAAACAGGGCGTATGCGTTTTTTCCTGAATATATTCAGGAAAAAACGCATACGCCCTTTTTGGCCAACCAAGCAACCTGGAAAGGCTAATCAGCGCTACAAAGAAGTCTCGCTTCCCATCGGTCAAAAGGGCCATGCTGCAAAAAGTGTCAAAACCAGAAATGCAGGACAGGCCATGGAGAAATGGCAGCCTTGCTACGCTGATGGGCGGGATGTAAATTGCCAACAGCCACTCTGGAGAAGTGTAAGGTGTGTCCTGAAACATCGAAAAAACACAGCTTAGGGAGCATAGGGCACGTCCTCTCATGGGCGTATAGATTGGGATAACTAAAAATCAGCAAGACACAGGCACCCCAAAGTTTAGGGCTGCTCTGTTGACAAGAACCTCCACTTCATGACACCTTAAATATCCCAGGAAAGAGAAAAATGGATAAAGAAGTTGTGGTCCTTATGTACAATGGAATATCACTCAGACATGAAATCAATGTCATAAGGCTAGTAGAAGCAAGATGAGTGGATTTAGGTACGACGATTCTAAGTGAAATAAGTCACACAGAAAAAGACACTTATCATAAGCTATCACTTATAGAGGGAATGTAAAAACCGCTACACTTGAACTGAATTACAAAACAGAACAGAGTCACACGTTTAGAAAACACAGTATGGCTGCTTAACGGGAAAGGTGAGGTGGGGTGAGGCATAAAACAAGGGTTTCAAATTCGCTCAGATACCGTTCCATACACCCAATATGTAATAGACAAGACCTACGCCTTGCTCAGTGAACAGGACTCAACACCCCCTATTCACCGCACAAGAATATATGTGACTAGTAAGAATCTTAAAACCTATGTATTGATATCTGTCAGGAAGTGGGTCAAGTGGGTGTAAAGCTGCATAAACACAGCCGTGAAAAGCAGCTAAACCCCATTATAAAAATAAATTACTTTTAAAAACCCGTAAAACAAAGACAGTGAAAGAGAGAGAAATTCTTACAAAATTCGTTCAGAGGCTGTGATGCAACCTGGATTGACCATATCTAGACCCACAGCTGGATGAGACATAAGGGTGGACACTCTTGGGGCTGAAAGGTTGGGTGAGGTTGGGTGAGCAAACGCAGACCCTTTAAAGTAATACTGCCTGGTACCCATCCCATGGGTCCCAAATCTCCAGGTTCAAGGGCATCTTCCTACATCGAAAACATGCATGAGAAACCCAGAAGATGGTACACCGTGTGATTTTCAAAGGTTTCTAATACGCACCTCATTTCTCATCTCCTTGTGCTCGGGTTCGCCTTTCCAGCTATTTTACTAGAAATCTCCCTACTTGGAGAATCAGCTCCTTTAAGCTCCTGTTCCCTACAGGTTGCAATTTGTCCTGAGGATGAACGGGAAGAGGGGCAACCAATGAGAGACTAGATATAGGTGTTGGGACAGGCACAGCTCACTCTATTTTCCCATCGGTAAGAAGAATTAACCACAGGCTCAGCCTGCTGCCCAGAAGCAGAATAGGGCCTGAGGCAATTCCGCGCATTTGCGGCCAGCTCCCAAAAAAGCCAGTTGAAAAATGGAGCTCAGGGACACTGCAATTCACAAACCCGCAGAGCTATAAATGATAACTCTCATCCACAGATATATTGAGGGAAGGCAACGAAGAGGATTTGAAAGCAAGGCAGAATTGCAGGAAACAGGTTTCAGGAGGTAGATTCAAATCGCCTTAAAAGCACATGAAAAGTGGTAAAACGTCGACAATAATGCCCTTGGCCAAACAGGGCGTATGCGTTTTTTCCTGAATATATTCAGGAAAAAACGCATACGCCCTTTTTGGCCAACCAAGCAACCTGGAAAGGCTAATCAGCGCTACAAAGAAGTCTCGTTTCCATCGGTCAAAAGGGCCATGCTGCAAAAAGTTTCAAAACCAGAAATGCAGGACAGGCCATGGAGAAATGGCAGCCTTGCTACGCTGATGGGCGGGATGTAAATTGCCAACAGCCACTCTGGAGAAGTGTACGGTGTGTCCTGAAACATCGAAAAAACACAGCTTAGGGAGCATAGGGCACGTCCTCTCATGGGCGTATAAATTGGGAAAACTAAAAATCAGCAAGACACAGGTACCCCAAAGTTTAGGGCTGCTCTGTTGACAAGAACCTCCACTTCATGACACCTTAAATATCCCAGGAAAGAGAAAAATGGATAAAGAAGTTGTGGTCCTTATGTACAATGGAATATCACTCAGACATGAAATCAATGTCATAACGCTAGTAGAAGCAAGATGAGTGGATTTAGGTACGATGATTCTAAGTGAAATAAGTCACACAGAAAAAGACACTTATCATAAGCTATCACTTAGAGAGGGAATGTAAAAACCGCTACACTTGAACTGAATTACAAAACAGAACAGAGTCACACGTTTAGAAAACACACTATGCCTGCTTAACGGGAAAGGTGAGGTGGGGTGAGGCATAAAACAAGGGTTTCAAATTCGCTCAGATACCGTTCCATACACCCAATATGTAATAGACAAGACCTACTCCTTGCTCAGTGAACTGGACTCAACACCCCCTATTCACCGCACAAGAATATATGTGACTAGTAAGAATCTTAAAACCTATGTATTGATATCTGTCTGGAAGTGAGTCAAGTGGGTGTAAAGCTGCATAAACACAGCCGTGAAAAGCAGCTAAACCCCATTATAAAAATAAATTACTTTTAAAAACCCGTAAAACAAAGACAGTGAAAGCGAGAGAAATTATTACAAAATTCGTTCAGAGGCTCTGATGCAACCTGGATTGACCATATCTAGACCCACAGCTGGATGAGACATAAGGGTGGACACTCTTGGGGCTGAACGGTTGGGTGAGGTTGGGTGAGCAAACGCAGACCCTTTAAAGTAATACTGCCTGGTATCCATCCCATGGGTCCCAAATCTCCAGGTTCAAGGGCATCTTCCTACATCGAAAACATGCATGAGAAACCCAGAAGATGGTACACCGTGTGATTTTGAAAGGTTTCTAATACGCACCTCATTTCTCATCTCCTTGTGCTCGGGTTCGCCTTTCCAGCTACTTTACTAGCAATCTCCCTACTTGGAGAATCAGCACCTTTAAGCTCCTATTCCCTACAGGTTGCAATTTGTCCTGAGGATGAACGGGAAGAGGGGAAACCAATGAGAGACTAGATCTTGGTGTTGGGACAGGCACAGGTCACTCTATTTTCCCATCGGGAAGAAGAATTAACCACAGGCTCAGCCTGCCGGCCAGAAGCTGAATAGGGCCTGAGGCAATCCCGCGCTTTTGCGGCCAGCTCCCAAAAAAGCCAGTTGAAAAATGGAGCTCAGGGACACTGCAATTCACAAACCCGCAGAGCTATAAATGATAACTCTCATCCACAGATATATTGAGGGAAGGCAACGAAGAGGATTTGAAAGCAAGGCAGGATTGCAGGAAACAGGTTTCAGGAGGTAGATTCGAATCGCCTTTAAAGCACATGAAAAGTGGTAAAACGTCGACAATGATGCCCTTGGCCAAACAGGGCGTATGCGTTTTTTCCTGAATATATTCAGGAAAAAACGCATACGCCCTGTTTGGCCAACCAAGCAACCTGGAAAGGCTAATCAGCGCTACAAAGAAGTCTCGCTTCCCATCGGTCAAAAGGGCCATGCTGCAAAAAGTGTCAAAACCAGAAATGCAGGACAGGCCCTGGAGAAATGGCAGCCTTGCTACGCTGATGGGCGGGATGTAAATTGCCAACAGCCACTCTGGAGAAGTGTAAGGTGTGTCCTGAAACATCGAAAAAACACAGCTCTAGGAGCATAGGGCACGTCCTCTCATGGGCGTATAAATTGGGAAAACTAAAAATCAGCAAGACACAGGCACCCCAAAGTTTAGGGCTGCTCTGTTGACAAGAACCTCCACTTCATGACACCTTAAATATCCCAGGAAAGAGAAAAATGGATAAAGAAGTTGTGGTCCTTATGTACAATGGAATATCACTCAGACATGAAATCAATGTCATAAGGCTAGTAGAAGCAAGATGAGTGGATTTAGGTACGACGATTCTAAGTGAAATAAGTCACACAGAAAAAGACACTTATCATAAGCTATCACTTATAGAGGGAATGTAAAAACCGCTACACTTGAACTGAATTACAAAACAGAACAGAGTCACACGTTTAGAAAACACACTATGGCTGCTTAACGGGAAAGGTGAGGTGGGGTGAGGCATAAAACAAGGGTTTCAAATTCGCTCAGATACCGTTCCATACACCCAATATGTAATAGACAAGACCTACTCCTTGCTCAGTGAACAGGACTCAACACCCCCTATTCACCGCACAAGAATATATGTGACTAGTAAGAATCTTAAAACCTATGTATTGATATCTGTCTGGAAGTGAGTCAAGTGGGTGTAAAGCCGCATAAACACAGCCGTGAAAAGCAGCTAAACCCCATTATACAAATAAATTACTTTTAAAAACCCGTAAAACAAAGACAGTGAAAGAGAGAGAAATTATTACAAAATTCGTTCAGAGGCTGTGATGCAACCTGGATTGACCATATCTAGACCCACAGCTGGATGAGACATAAGGGTGGACACTCTTGGGGCTGAAAGGTTGGGTGAGGCTGGGTGAGCAAACGCAGACCCTTTAAAGTAATACTGCCTGGTACCCATCCCATGGGTCCCAAATCTCCAGGTTCAAGGGCATCTTCCTACATCGAAAACATGCATGAGAAACCCAGAAGATGGTACACCGTGTGAT
This sequence comes from Eschrichtius robustus, assembly GCF_028021215.1. Taxonomy (NCBI): domain Eukaryota; kingdom Metazoa; phylum Chordata; class Mammalia; order Artiodactyla; family Eschrichtiidae; genus Eschrichtius; species Eschrichtius robustus. The sequence goes on along the minus strand of NW_027175288.1, from coordinate 332,250 downwards.
TTTGAAAGGTTTCTAATACGCACCTCATTTCTCATCTCCTTGTGCTCGGGTTCACCTTTCCAGCTACTTTACTAGCAATCTCCCTACTTGGAGAATCAGCACCTTTAAGCTCCTGTTCCCTACAGGTTGCAATTTGTCCTGAGGATGAACGGGAAGAGGGGCAACCAATGAGAGACTAGATGTAGGTGTTAGGACAGGCACAGCTCACTCTATTTTCCCATCGGTAAGAAGAATTAACCACAGGCTCAGCCTGCCGCCCAGAAGCAGAATAGGGCCTGAGGCAATTCCGCGCTTTTGCGGCCAGCTCCCAAAAAAGCCAGTTGAAAAATGGAGCTCAGGGACACTGCAATTCACAAACCCGCAGAGCTATAAATGATAACTCTCATCCACAGATATATTGAGGGAAGGCAACGAAGAGGATTTGAAAGCAAGGCAGAATTGCAGGAAACAGGTTTCAGGAGGTAGATTCAAATCGCCTTAAAAGCACATGAAAAGTGGTAAAACGTCGACAATAATGCCCTTGGCCAAACAGGGCGTATGCGTTTTTTCCTGAATATATTCAGGAAAAAACGCATACGCCCTTTTTGGCCAACCAAGCAACCTGGAAAGGCTAATCAGCGCTACAAAGAAGTCTCGCTTCCCATCGGTCAAAAGGGCCATGCTGCAAAAAGTGTCAAAACCAGAAATGCAGGACAGGCCATGGAGAAATGGCAGCCTTGCTACGCTGATGGGCGGGATGTAAATTGCCAACAGCCACTCTGGAGAAGTGTAAGGTGTGTCCTGAAACATCGAAAAAACACAGCTTAGGGAGCATAGGGCACGTCCTCTCATGGGCGTATAGATTGGGATAACTAAAAATCAGCAAGACACAGGCACCCCAAAGTTTAGGGCTGCTCTGTTGACAAGAACCTCCACTTCATGACACCTTAAATATCCCAGGAAAGAGAAAAATGGATAAAGAAGTTGTGGTCCTTATGTACAATGGAATATCACTCAGACATGAAATCAATGTCATAAGGCTAGTAGAAGCAAGATGAGTGGATTTAGGTACGACGATTCTAAGTGAAATAAGTCACACAGAAAAAGACACTTATCATAAGCTATCACTTATAGAGGGAATGTAAAAACCGCTACACTTGAACTGAATTACAAAACAGAACAGAGTCACACGTTTAGAAAACACACTATGGCTGCTTAACGGGAAAGGTGAGGTGGGGTGAGGCGTAAAACAAGGGTTTCAAATTCGCTCAGATACCGTTCCATACACCCAATATGTAATAGACAAGACCTACGCCTTGCTCAGTGAACAGGACTCAACACCCCCTATTCACCGCACAAGAATATATGTGACTAGTAAGAATCTTAAAACCTATGTATTGATATCTGTCAGGAAGTGGGTCAAGTGGGTGTAAAGCTGCATAAACACAGCCGTGAAAAGCAGCTAAACCCCATTATAAAAATAAATTACTTTTAAAAACCCGTAAAACAAAGACAGTGAAAGCGAGAGAAATTATTACAAAATTCGTTCAGAGGCTCTGATGCAACCTGGATTGACCATATCTAGACCCACAGCTGGATGAGACATAAGGGTGGACACTCTTGGGGCTGAACGGTTGGGTGAGGTTGGGTGAGCAAACGCAGACCCTTTAAAGTAATACTGCCTGGTATCCATCCCATGGGTCCCAAATCTCCAGGTTCAAGGGCATCTTCCTACATCGAAAACATGCATGAGAAACCCAGAAGATGGTACACCGTGTGATTTTGAAAGGTTTCTAATACGCACCTCATTTCTCATCTCCTTGTGCTCGGGTTCGCCTTTCCAGCTACTTTACTAGCAATCTCCCTACTTGGAGAATCAGCACCTTTAAGCTCCTGTTCCCTACAGGTTGCAATTTGTCCTGAGGATGAACGGGAAGAGGGGAAACCAATGAGAGACTAGATCTTGGTGTTGGGACAGGCACAGGTCACTCTATTTTCCCATCGGGAAGAAGAATTAACCACAGGCTCAGCCTGCCGGCCAGAAGCTGAATAGGGCCTGAGGCAATCCCGCGCTTTTGCGGCCAGCTCCCAAAAAAGCCAGTTGAAAAATGGAGCTCAGGGACACTGCAATTCACAAACCCGCAGAGCTATAAATGATAACTCTCATCCACAGATATATTGAGGGAAGGCAACGAAGAGGATTTGAAAGCAAGGCAGGATTGCAGGAAACAGGTTTCAGGAGGTAGATTCGAATCGCCTTTAAAGCACATGAAAAGTGGTAAAACGTCGACAATGATGCCCTTGGCCAAACAGGGCGTATGCGTTTTTTCCTGAATATATTCAGGAAAAAACGCATACGCCCTGTTTGGCCAACCAAGCAACCTGGAAAGGCTAATCAGCGCTACAAAGAAGTCTCGCTTCCCATCGGTCAAAAGGGCCATGCTGCAAAAAGTGTCAAAACCAGAAATGCAGGACAGGCCCTGGAGAAATGGCAGCCTTGCTACGCTGATGGGCGGGATGTAAATTGCCAACAGCCACTCTGGAGAAGTGTAAGGTGTGTCCTGAAACATCGAAAAAACACAGCTCTAGGAGCATAGGGCACGTCCTCTCATGGGCGTATAAATTGGGAAAACTAAAAATCAGCAAGACACAGGCACCCCAAAGTTTAGGGCTGCTCTGTTGACAAGAACCTCCACTTCATGACACCTTAAATATCCCAGGAAAGAGAAAAATGGATAAAGAAGTTGTGGTCCTTATGTACAATGGAATATCACTCAGACATGAAATCAATGTCATAAGGCTAGTAGAAGCAAGATGAGTGGATTTAGGTACGACGATTCTAAGTGAAATAAGTCACACAGAAAAAGACACTTATCATAAGCTATCACTTATAGAGGGAATGTAAAAACCGCTACACTTGAACTGAATTACAAAACAGAACAGAGTCACACGTTTAGAAAACACACTATGGCTGCTTAACGGGAAAGGTGAGGTGGGGTGAGGCATAAAACAAGGGTTTCAAATTCGCTCAGATACCGTTCCATACACCCAATACGTAATAGACAAGACCTACTCCTTGCTCAGTGAACAGGACTCAACACCCCCTATTCACCGCACAAGAATATATGTGACTAGTAAGAATCTTAAAACCTATGTATTGATATCTGTCTGGAAGTGAGTCAAGTGGGTGTAAAGCCGCATAAACACAGCCGTGAAAAGCAGCTAAACCCCATTATAAAAATAAATTACTTTTAAAAACCCGTAAAACAAAGACAGTGAAAGAGAGAGAAATTCTTACAAAATTCGTTCAGAGTCTGTGATGCAACCTGGATTGACCATATCTAGACCCACAGCTGGATGAGACATAAGGGTAGACACTCTTGGGGCTGAAAGGTTGGGTGAGGTTGGGTGAGCAAACGCAGACCCTTTAAAGTAATACTGCCTGGTACCCATCCCATGGGTCCCAAATCTCCAGGTTCAAGGGCATCTTCCTACATCGAAAACATGCATGAGAAACCCAGAAGATGGTACACCGTGTGATTTTGAAAGGTTTCTAATACGCACCTCATTTCTCATCTCCTTGTGCTCGGGTTCACCTTTCCAGCTACTTTACTAGCAATCTCCCTACTTGGAGAATCAGCACCTTTAAGCTCCTGTTCCCTACAGGTTGCAATTTGTCCTGAGGATGAACGGGAAGAGGGGCAACCAATGAGAGACTAGATGTAGGTGTTGGGACAGGCACAGCTCACTCTATTTTCCCATCGGTAAGAAGAATTAACCACAGGCTCAGCCTGCCGCCCAGAAGCAGAATAGGGCCTGAGGCAATTCCGCGCTTTTGCGGCCAGCTCCCAAAAAAGCCAGTTGAAAAATGGAGCTCAGGGACACTGCAATTCACAAACCCGCAGAGCTATAAATGATAACTCTCATCCACAGATATATTGAGGGAAGGCAACGAAGAGGATTTGAAAGCAAGGCAGAATTGCAGGAAACAGGTTTCAGGAGGTAGATTCAAATCGCCTTAAAAGCACATGAAAAGTGGTAAAACGTCGACAATAATGCCCTTGGCCAAACAGGGCGTATGCGTTTTTTCCTGAATATATTCAGGAAAAAACGCATACGCCCTTTTTGGCCAACCAAGCAACCTGGAAAGGCTAATCAGCGCTACAAAGAAGTCTCGCTTCCCATCGGTCAAAAGGGCCATGCTGCAAAAAGTGTCAAAACCAGAAATGCAGGACAGGCCATGGAGAAATGGCAGCCTTGCTACGCTGATGGGCGGGATGTAAATTGCCAACAGCCACTCTGGAGAAGTGTAAGGTGTGTCCTGAAACATCGAAAAAACACAGCTTAGGGAGCATAGGGCACGTCCTCTCATGGGCGTATAGATTGGGATAACTAAAAATCAGCAAGACACAGGCACCCCAAAGTTTAGGGCTGCTCTGTTGACAAGAACCTCCACTTCATGACACCTTAAATATCCCAGGAAAGAGAAAAATGGATAAAGAAGTTGTGGTCCTTATGTACAATGGAATATCACTCAGACATGAAATCAATGTCATAAGGCTAGTAGAAGCAAGATGAGTGGATTTAGGTACGACGATTCTAAGTGAAATAAGTCACACAGAAAAAGACACTTATCATAAGCTATCACTTATAGAGGGAATGTAAAAACCGCTACACTTGAACTGAATTACAAAACAGAACAGAGTCACACGTTTAGAAAACACAGTATGGCTGCTTAACGGGAAAGGTGAGGTGGGGTGAGGCATAAAACAAGGGTTTCAAATTCGCTCAGATACCGTTCCATACACCCAATATGTAATAGACAAGACCTACGCCTTGCTCAGTGAACAGGACTCAACACCCCCTATTCACCGCACAAGAATATATGTGACTAGTAAGAATCTTAAAACCTATGTATTGATATCTGTCTGGAAGTGAGTCAAGTGGGTGTAAAGCTGCATAAACACAGCCGTGAAAAGCAGCTAAACCCCATTATAAAAATAAATTACTTTTAAAAACCCGTAAAACAAAGACAGTGAAAGCGAGAGAAATTATTACAAAATTCGTTCAGAGGCTCTGATGCAACCTGGATTGACCATATCTAGACCCACAGCTGGATGAGACATAAGGGTGGACACTCTTGGGGCTGAACGGTTGGGTGAGGTTGGGTGAGCAAACGCAGACCCTTTAAAGTAATACTGCCTGGTATCCATCCCATGGGTCCCAAATCTCCAGGTTCAAGGGCATCTTCCTACATCGAAAACATGCATGAGAAACCCAGAAGATGGTACACCGTGTGATTTTGAAAGGTTTCTAATACGCACCTCATTTCTCATCTCCTTGTGCTCGGGTTCGCCTTTCCAGCTACTTTACTAGCAATCTCCCTACTTGGAGAATCAGCACCTTTAAGCTCCTATTCCCTACAGGTTGCAATTTGTCCTGAGGATGAACGGGAAGAGGGGAAACCAATGAGAGACTAGATCTTGGTGTTGGGACAGGCACAGGTCACTCTATTTTCCCATCGGGAAGAAGAATTAACCACAGGCTCAGCCTGCCGGCCAGAAGCTGAATAGGGCCTGAGGCAATCCCGCGCTTTTGCGGCCAGCTCCCAAAAAAGCCAGTTGAAAAATGGAGCTCAGGGACACTGCAATTCACAAACCCGCAGAGCTATAAATGATAACTCTCATCCACAGATATATTGAGGGAAGGCAACGAAGAGGATTTGAAAGCAAGGCAGGATTGCAGGAAACAGGTTTCAGGAGGTAGATTCGAATCGCCTTTAAAGCACATGAAAAGTGGTAAAACGTCGACAATGATGCCCTTGGCCAAACAGGGCGTATGCGTTTTTTCCTGAATATATTCAGGAAAAAACGCATACGCCCTGTTTGGCCAACCAAGCAACCTGGAAAGGCTAATCAGCGCTACAAAGAAGTCTCGCTTCCCATCGGTCAAAAGGGCCATGCTGCAAAAAGTGTCAAAACCAGAAATGCAGGACAGGCCCTGGAGAAATGGCAGCCTTGCTACGCTGATGGGCGGGATGTAAATTGCCAACAGCCACTCTGGAGAAGTGTAAGGTGTGTCCTGAAACATCGAAAAAACACAGCTCTAGGAGCATAGGGCACGTCCTCTCATGGGCGTATAAATTGGGAAAACTAAAAATCAGCAAGACACAGGCACCCCAAAGTTTAGGGCTGCTCTGTTGACAAGAACCTCCACTTCATGACACCTTAAATATCCCAGGAAAGAGAAAAATGGATAAAGAAGTTGTGGTCCTTATGTACAATGGAATATCACTCAGACATGAAATCAATGTCATAAGGCTAGTAGAAGCAAGATGAGTGGATTTAGGTACGACGATTCTAAGTGAAATAAGTCACACAGAAAAAGACACTTATCATAAGCTATCACTTATAGAGGGAATGTAAAAACCGCTACACTTGAACTGAATTACAAAACAGAACAGAGTCACACGTTTAGAAAACACACTATGGCTGCTTAACGGGAAAGGTGGGGTGGGGTGAGGCATAAAACAAGGGTTTCAAATTCGCTCAGATACCGTTCCATACACCCAATATGTAATAGACAAGACCTACTCCTTGCTCAGTGAACAGGACTCAACACCCCCTATTCACCGCACAAGAATATATGTGACTAGTAAGAATCTTAAAACCTATGTATTGATATCTGTCTGGAAGTGAGTCAAGTGGGTGTAAAGCCGCATAAACACAGCCGTGAAAAGCAGCTAAACCCCATTATACAAATAAATTACTTTTAAAAACCCGTAAAACAAAGACAGTGAAAGAGAGAGAAATTATTACAAAATTCGTTCAGAGGCTGTGATGCAACCTGGATTGACCATATCTAGACCCACAGCTGGATGAGACATAAGGGTGGACACTCTTGGGGCTGAAAGGTTGGGTGAGGCTGGGTGAGCAAACGCAGACCCTTTAAAGTAATACTGCCTGGTACCCATCCCATGGGTCCCAAATCTCCAGGTTCAAGGGCATCTTCCTACATCGAAAACATGCATGAGAAACCCAGAAGATGGTACACCGTGTGATTTTGAAAGGTTTCTAATACGCACCTCATTTCTCATCTCCTTGTGCTCGGGTTCACCTTTCCAGCTACTTTACTAGCAATCTCCCTACTTGGAGAATCAGCACCTTTAAGCTCCTGTTCCCTACAGGTTGCAATTTGTCCTGAGGATGAACGGGAAGAGGGGCAACCAATGAGAGACTAGATGTAGGTGTTAGGACAGGCACAGCTCACTCTATTTTCCCATCGGTAAGAAGAATTAACCACAGGCTCAGCCTGCCGCCCAGAAGCAGAATAGGGCCTGAGGCAATTCCGCGCTTTTGCGGCCAGCTCCCAAAAAAGCCAGTTGAAAAATGGAGCTCAGGGACACTGCAATTCACAAACCCGCAGAGCTATAAATGATAACTCTCATCCACAGATATATTGAGGGAAGGCAACGAAGAGGATTTGAAAGCAAGGCAGAATTGCAGGAAACAGGTTTCAGGAGGTAGATTCAAATCGCCTTAAAAGCACATGAAAAGTGGTAAAACGTCGACAATAATGCCCTTGGCCAAACAGGGCGTATGCGTTTTTTCCTGAATATATTCAGGAAAAAACGCATACGCCCTTTTTGGCCAACCAAGCAACCTGGAAAGGCTAATCAGCGCTACAAAGAAGTCTCGCTTCCCATCGGTCAAAAGGGCCATGCTGCAAAAAGTGTCAAAACCAGAAATGCAGGACAGGCCATGGAGAAATGGCAGCCTTGCTACGCTGATGGGCGGGATGTAAATTGCCAACAGCCACTCTGGAGAAGTGTAAGGTGTGTCCTGAAACATCGAAAAAACACAGCTTAGGGAGCATAGGGCACGTCCTCTCATGGGCGTATAGATTGGGATAACTAAAAATCAGCAAGACACAGGCACCCCAAAGTTTAGGGCTGCTCTGTTGACAAGAACCTCCACTTCATGACACCTTAAATATCCCAGGAAAGAGAAAAATGGATAAAGAAGTTGTGGTCCTTATGTACAATGGAATATCACTCAGACATGAAATCAATGTCATAAGGCTAGTAGAAGCAAGATGAGTGGATTTAGGTACGACGATTCTAAGTGAAATAAGTCACACAGAAAAAGACACTTATCATAAGCTATCACTTATAGAGGGAATGTAAAAACCGCTACACTTGAACTGAATTACAAAACAGAACAGAGTCACACGTTTAGAAAACACACTATGGCTGCTTAACGGGAAAGGTGAGGTGGGGTGAGGCATAAAACAAGGGTTTCAAATTCGCTCAGATACCGTTCCATACACCCAATATGTAATAGACAAGACCTACGCCTTGCTCAGTGAACAGGACTCAACACCCCCTATTCACCGCACAAGAATATATGTGACTAGTAAGAATCTTAAAACCTATGTATTGATATCTGTCAGGAAGTGGGTCAAGTGGGTGTAAAGCTGCATAAACACAGCCGTGAAAAGCAGCTAAACCCCATTATAAAAATAAATTACTTTTAAAAACCCGTAAAACAAAGACAGTGAAAGCGAGAGAAATTATTACAAAATTCGTTCAGAGGCTCTGATGCAACCTGGATTGACCATATCTAGACCCACAGCTGGATGAGACATAAGGGTGGACACTCTTGGGGCTGAACGGTTGGGTGAGGTTGGGTGAGCAAACGCAGACCCTTTAAAGTAATACTGCCTGGTATCCATCCCATGGGTCCCAAATCTCCAGGTTCAAGGGCATCTTCCTACATCGAAAACATGCATGAGAAACCCAGAAGATGGTACACCGTGTGATTTTGAAAGGTTTCTAATACGCACCTCATTTCTCATCTCCTTGTGCTCGGGTTCGCCTTTCCAGCTACTTTACTAGCAATCTCCCTACTTGGAGAATCAGCACCTTTAAGCTCCTGTTCCCTACAGGTTGCAATTTGTCCTGAGGATGAACGGGAAGAGGGGAAACCAATGAGAGACTAGATCTTGGTGTTGGGACAGGCACAGGTCACTCTATTTTCCCATCGGGAAGAAGAATTAACCACAGGCTCAGCCTGCCGGCCAGAAGCTGAATAGGGCCTGAGGCAATCCCGCGCTTTTGCGGCCAGCTCCCAAAAAAGCCAGTTGAAAAATGGAGCTCAGGGACACTGCAATTCACAAACCCGCAGAGCTATAAATGATAACTCTCATCCACAGATATATTGAGGGAAGGCAACGAAGAGGATTTGAAAGCAAGGCAGGATTGCAGGAAACAGGTTTCAGGAGGTAGATTCGAATCGCCTTTAAAGCACATGAAAATTGGTAAAACGTCGACAATGATGCCCTTGGCCAAACAGGGCGTATGCGTTTTTTCCTGAATATATTCAGGAAAAAACGCATACGCCCTGTTTGGCCAACCAAGCAACCTGGAAAGGCTAATCAGCGCTACAAAGAAGTCTCGCTTCCCATTGGTCAAAAGGGCCATGCTGCAAAAAGTGTCAAAACCAGAAATGCAGGACAGGCCCTGGAGAAATGGCAGCCTTGCTACGCTGATGGGCGGGATGTAAATTGCCAACAGCCACTCTGGAGAAGTGTAAGGTGTGTCCTGAAACATCGAAAAAACACAGCTCTAGGAGCATAGGGCACGTCCTCTCATGGGCGTATAAATTGGGAAAACTAAAAATCAGCAAGACACAGGCACCCCAAAGTTTAGGGCTGCTCTGTTGACAAGAACCTCCACTTCATGACACCTTAAATATCCCAGGAAAGAGAAAAATGGATAAAGAAGTTGTGGTCCTTATGTACAATGGAATATCACTCAGACATGAAATCAATGTCATAAGGCTAGTAGAAGCAAGATGAGTGGATTTAGGTACGACGATTCTAAGTGAAATAAGTCACACAGAAAAAGACACTTATCATAAGCTATCACTTATAGAGGGAATGTAAAAACCGCTACACTTGAACTGAATTACAAAACAGAACAGAGTCACACGTTTAGAAAACACACTATGGCTGCTTAACGGGAAAGGTGAGGTGGGGTGAGGCATAAAACAAGGGTTTCAAATTCGCTCAGATACCGTTCCATACACCCAATACGTAATAGACAAGACCTACTCCTTGCTCAGTGAACAGGACTCAACACCCCCTATTCACCGCACAAGAATATATGTGACTAGTAAGAATCTTAAAACCTATGTATTGATATCTGTCTGGAAGTGAGTCAAGTGGGTGTAAAGCCGCATAAACACAGCCGTGAAAAGCAGCTAAACCCCATTATAAAAATAAATTACTTTTAAAAACCCGTAAAACAAAGACAGTGAAAGAGAGAGAAATTCTTACAAAATTCGTTCAGAGTCTGTGATGCAACCTGGATTGACCATATCTAGACCCACAGCTGGATGAGACATAAGGGTAGACACTCTTGGGGCTGAAAGGTTGGGTGAGGTTGGGTGAGCAAACGCAGACCCTTTAAAGTAATACTGCCTGGTACCCATCCCATGGGTCCCAAATCTCCAGGTTCAAGGGCATCTTCCTACATCGAAAACATGCATGAGAAACCCAGAAGATGGTACACCGTGTGATTTTGAAAGGTTTCTAATACGCACCTCATTTCTCATCTCCTTGTGCTCGGGTTCACCTTTCCAGCTACTTTACTAGCAATCTCCCTACTTGGAGAATCAGCACCTTTAAGCTCCTGTTCCCTACAGGTTGCAATTTGTCCTGAGGATGAACGGGAAGAGGGGCAACCAATGAGAGACTAGATGTAGGTGTTGGGACAGGCACAGCTCACTCTATTTTCCCATCGGTAAGAAGAATTAACCACAGGCTCAGCCTGCCGCCCAGAAGCAGAATAGGGCCTGAGGCAATTCCGCGCTTTTGCGGCCAGCTCCCAAAAAAGCCAGTTGAAAAATGGAGCTCAGGGACACTGCAATTCACAAACCCGCAGAGCTATAAATGATAACTCTCATCCACAGATATATTGAGGGAAGGCAACGAAGAGGATTTGAAAGCAAGGCAGAATTGCAGGAAACAGGTTTCAGGAGGTAGATTCAAATCGCCTTAAAAGCACATGAAAAGTGGTAAAACGTCGACAATAATGCCCTTGGCCAAACAGGGCGTATGCGTTTTTTCCTGAATATATTCAGGAAAAAACGCATACGCCCTTTTTGGCCAACCAAGCAACCTGGAAAGGCTAATCAGCGCTACAAAGAAGTCTCGCTTCCCATCGGTCAAAAGGGCCATGCTGCAAAAAGTGTCAAAACCAGAAATGCAGGACAGGCCATGGAGAAATGGCAGCCTTGCTACGCTGATGGGCGGGATGTAAATTGCCAACAGCCACTCTGGAGAAGTGTAAGGTGTGTCCTGAAACATCGAAAAAACACAGCTTAGGGAGCATAGGGCACGTCCTCTCATGGGCGTATAGATTGGGATAACTAAAAATCAGCAAGACACAGGCACCCCAAAGTTTAGGGCTGCTCTGTTGACAAGAACCTCCACTTCATGACACCTTAAATATCCCAGGAAAGAGAAAAATGGATAAAGAAGTTGTGGTCCTTATGTACAATGGAATATCACTCAGACATGAAATCAATGTCATAAGGCTAGTAGAAGCAAGATGAGTGGATTTAGGTACGACGATTCTAAGTGAAATAAGTCACACAGAAAAAGACACTTATCATAAGCTATCACTTATAGAGGGAATGTAAAAACCGCTACACTTGAACTGAATTACAAAACAGAACAGAGTCACACGTTTAGAAAACACAGTATGGCTGCTTAACGGGAAAGGTGAGGTGGGGTGAGGCATAAAACAAGGGTTTCAAATTCGCTCAGATACCGTTCCATACACCCAATATGTAATAGACAAGACCTACGCCTTGCTCAGTGAACAGGACTCAACACCCCCTATTCACCGCACAAGAATATATGTGACTAGTAAGAATCTTAAAACCTATGTATTGATATCTGTCAGGAAGTGGGTCAAGTGGGTGTAAAGCTGCATAAACACAGCCGTGAAAAGCAGCTAAACCCCATTATAAAAATAAATTACTTTTAAAAACCCGTAAAACAAAGACAGTGAAAGAGAGAGAAATTCTTACAAAATTCGTTCAGAGGCTGTGATGCAACCTGGATTGACCATATCTAGACCCACAGCTGGATGAGACATAAGGGTGGACACTCTTGGGGCTGAAAGGTTGGGTGAGGTTGGGTGAGCAAACGCAGACCCTTTAAAGTAATACTGCCTGGTACCCATCCCATGGGTCCCAAATCTCCAGGTTCAAGGGCATCTTCCTACATCGAAAACATGCATGAGAAACCCAGAAGATGGTACACCGTGTGATTTTCAAAGGTTTCTAATACGCACCTCATTTCTCATCTCCTTGTGCTCGGGTTCGCCTTTCCAGCTATTTTACTAGAAATCTCCCTACTTGGAGAATCAGCTCCTTTAAGCTCCTGTTCCCTACAGGTTGCAATTTGTCCTGAGGATGAACGGGAAGAGGGGCAACCAATGAGAGACTAGATATAGGTGTTGGGACAGGCACAGCTCACTCTATTTTCCCATCGGTAAGAAGAATTAACCACAGGCTCAGCCTGCTGCCCAGAAGCAGAATAGGGCCTGAGGCAATTCCGCGCATTTGCGGCCAGCGCCCAAAAAAGCCAGTTGAAAAATGGAGCTCAGGGACACTGCAATTCACAAACCCGCAGAGCTATAAATGATAACTCTCATCCACAGATATATTGAGGGAAGGCAACGAAGAGGATTTGAAAGCAAGGCAGAATTGCAGGAAACAGGTTTCAGGAGGTAGATTCAAATCGCCTTAAAAGCACATGAAAAGTGGTAAAACGTCGACAATAATGCCCTTGGCCAAACAGGGCGTATGCGTTTTTTCCTGAATATATTCAGGAAAAAATGCATACGCCCTTTTTGGCCAACCAAGCAACCTGGAAAGGCTAATCAGCGCTACAAAGAAGTCTCGTTTCCATCGGTCAAAAGGGCCATGCTGCAAAAAGTGTCAAAACCAGAAATGCAGGACAGGCCATGGAGAAATGGCAGCCTTGCTACGCTGATGGGCGGGATGTAAATTGCCAACAGCCACTCTGGAGAAGTGTACGGTGTGTCCTGAAACATCGAAAAAACACAGCTTAGGGAGCATAGGGCACGTCCTCTCATGGGCGTATAAATTGGGAAAACTAAAAATCAGCAAGACACAGGTACCCCAAAGTTTAGGGCTGCTCTGTTGACAAGAACCTCCACTTCATGACACCTTAAATATCCCAGGAAAGAGAAAAATGGATAAAGAAGTTGTGGTCCTTATGTACAATGGAATATCACTCAGACATGAAATCAATGTCATAACGCTAGTAGAAGCAAGATGAGTGGATTTAGGTACGATGATTCTAAGTGAAATAAGTCACACAGAAAAAGACACTTATCATAAGCTATCACTTAGAGAGGGAATGTAAAAACCGCTACACTTGAACTGAATTACAAAACAGAACAGAGTCACACGTTTAGAAAACACACTATGCCTGCTTAACGGGAAAGGTGAGGTGGGGTGAGGCATAAAACAAGGGTTTCAAATTCGCTCAGATACCGTTCCATACACCCAATATGTAATAGACAAGACCTACTCCTTGCTCAGTGAACTGGACTCAACACCCCCTATTCACCGCACAAGAATATATGTGACTAGTAAGAATCGTAAAACCTATGTATTGATATCTGTCTGGAAGTGAGTCAAGTGGGTGTAAAGCTGCATAAACACAGCCGTGAAAAGCAGCTAAACCCCATTATAAAAATAAATTACTTTTAAAAACCCGTAAAACAAAGACAGTGAAAGCGAGAGAAATTATTACAAAATTCGTTCAGAGGCTCTGATGCAACCTGGATTGACCATATCTAGACCCACAGCTGGATGAGACATAAGGGTGGACACTCTTGGGGCTGAACGGTTGGGTGAGGTTGGGTGAGCAAACGCAGACCCTTTAAAGTAATACTGCCTGGTATCCATCCCATGGGTCCCAAATCTCCAGGTTCAAGGGCATCTTCCTACATCGAAAACATGCATGAGAAACCCAGAAGATGGTACACCGTGTGATTTTGAAAGGTTTCTAATACGCACCTCATTTCTCATCTCCTTGTGCTCGGGTTCGCCTTTCCAGCTACTTTACTAGCAATCTCCCTACTTGGAGAATCAGCACCTTTAAGCTCCTATTCCCTACAGGTTGCAATTTGTCCTGAGGATGAACGGGAAGAGGGGAAACCAATGAGAGACTAGATCTTGGTGTTGGGACAGGCACAGGTCACTCTATTTTCCCATCGGGAAGAAGAATTAACCACAGGCTCAGCCTGCCGGCCAGAAGCTGAATAGGGCCTGAGGCAATCCCGCGCTTTTGCGGCCAGCTCCCAAAAAAGCCAGTTGAAAAATGGAGCTCAGGGACACTGCAATTCACAAACCCGCAGAGCTATAAATGATAACTCTCATCCACAGATATATTGAGGGAAGGCAACGAAGAGGATTTGAAAGCAAGGCAGGATTGCAGGAAACAGGTTTCAGGAGGTAGATTCGAATCGCCTTTAAAGCACATGAAAAGTGGTAAAACGTCGACAATGATGCCCTTGGCCAAACAGGGCGTATGCGTTTTTTCCTGAATATATTCAGGAAAAAACGCATACGCCCTGTTTGGCCAACCAAGCAACCTGGAAAGGCTAATCAGCGCTACAAAGAAGTCTCGCTTCCCATCGGTCAAAAGGGCCATGCTGCAAAAAGTGTCAAAACCAGAAATGCAGGACAGGCCCTGGAGAAATGGCAGCCTTGCTACGCTGATGGGCGGGATGTAAATTGCCAACAGCCACTCTGGAGAAGTGTAAGGTGTGTCCTGAAACATCGAAAAAACACAGCTCTAGGAGCATAGGGCACGTCCTCTCATGGGCGTATAAATTGGGAAAACTAAAAATCAGCAAGACACAGGCACCCCAAAGTTTAGGGCTGCTCTGTTGACAAGAACCTCCACTTCATGACACCTTAAATATCCCAGGAAAGAGAAAAATGGATAAAGAAGTTGTGGTCCTTATGTACAATGGAATATCACTCAGACATGAAATCAATGTCATAAGGCTAGTAGAAGCAAGATGAGTGGATTTAGGTACGACGATTCTAAGTGAAATAAGTCACACAGAAAAAGACACTTATCATAAGCTATCACTTATAGAGGGAATGTAAAAACCGCTACACTTGAACTGAATTACAAAACAGAACAGAGTCACACGTTTAGAAAACACACTATGGCTGCTTAACGGGAAAGGTGAGGTGGGGTGAGGCATAAAACAAGGGTTTCAAATTCGCTCAGATACCGTTCCATACACCCAATATGTAATAGACAAGACCTACTCCTTGCTCAGTGAACAGGACTCAACACCCCCTATTCACCGCACAAGAATATATGTGACTAGTAAGAATCTTAAAACCTATGTATTGATATCTGTCTGGAAGTGAGTCAAGTGGGTGTAAAGCCGCATAAACACAGCCGTGAAAAGCAGCTAAACCCCATTATACAAATAAATTACTTTTAAAAACCCGTAAAACAAAGACAGTGAAAGAGAGAGAAATTATTACAAAATTCGTTCAGAGGCTGTGATGCAACCTGGATTGACCATATCTAGACCCACAGCTGGATGAGACATAAGGGTGGACACTCTTGGGGCTGAAAGTTTGGGTGAGGCTGGGTGAGCAAACGCACACCCTTTAAAGTAATACTGCCTGGTACCCATCCCATGGGTCCCAAATCTCCAGGTTCAAGGGCATCTTCCTACATCGAAAACATGCATGAGAAACCCAGAAGATGGTACACCGTGTGATTTTGAAAGGTTTCTAATACGCACCTCATTTCTCATCTCCTTGTGCTCGGGTTCACCTTTCCAGCTACTTTACTAGCAATCTCCCTACTTGGAGAATCAGCACCTTTAAGCTCCTGTTCCCTACAGGTTGCAATTTGTCCTGAGGATGAACGGGAAGAGGGGCAACCAATGAGAGACTAGATGTAGGTGTTGGGACAGGCACAGCTCACTCTATTTTCCCATCGGTAAGAAGAATTAACCACAGGCTCAGCCTGCCGCCCAGAAGCAGAATAGGGCCTGAGGCAATTCCGCGCTTTTGCGGCCAGCTCCCAAAAAAGCCAGTTGAAAAATGGAGCTCAGGGACACTGCAATTCACAAACCCGCAGAGCTATAAATGATAACTCTCATCCACAGATATATTGAGGGAAGGCAACGAAGAGGATTTGAAAGCAAGGCAGAATTGCAGGAAACAGGTTTCAGGAGGTAGATTCAAATCGCCTTAAAAGCACATGAAAAGTGGTAAAACGTCGATAATAATGCCCTTGGCCAAACAGGGCGTATGCGTTTTTTCCTGAATATATTCAGGAAAAAACGCATACGCCCTTTTTGGCCAACCAAGCAACCTGGAAAGGCTAATCAGCGCTACAAAGAAGTCTCGCTTCCCATCGGTCAAAAGGGCCATGCTGCAAAAAGTGTCAAAACCAGAAATGCAGGACAGGCCATGGAGAAATGGCAGCCTTGCTACGCTGATGGGCGGGATGTAAATTGCCAACAGCCACTCTGGAGAACTGTAAGGTGTGTCCTGAAACATCGAAAAAACACAGCTTAGGGAGCATAGGGCACGTCCTCTCATGGGCGTATAGATTGGGATAACTAAAAATCAGCAAGACACAGGCACCCCAAAGTTTAGGGCTGCTCTGTTGACAATAACCTCCACTTCATGACACCTTAAATATCCCAGGAAAGAGAAAAATGGATAAAGAAGTTGTGGTCCTTATGTACAATGGAATATCACTCAGACATGAAATCAATGTCATAAGGCTAGTAGAAGCAAGATGAGTGGATTTAGGTACGACGATTCTAAGTGAAATAAGTGACACAGAAAAAGACACTTATCATAAGCTATCACTTATAGAGGGAATGTAAAAACCGCTACACTTGAACTGAATTACAAAACAGAACAGAGTCACACGTTTAGAAAACACACTATGGCTGCTTAACGGGAAAGGTGAGGTGGGGTGAGGCATAAAACAAGGGTTTCAAATTCACTCAGATACCGTTCCATACACCCAATATGTAATAGACAAGACCTACGCCTTGCTCAGTGAACAGGACTCAACACCCCCTATTCACCGCACAAGAATATATGTGACTAGTAAGAATCTTAAAACCTATGTATTGATATATGTCAGGAAGTGGGTCAAGTGGGTGTAAAGCTGCATAAACACAGCCGTGAAAAGCAGCTAAACCCCATTATAAAAATAAATTACTTTTAAAAACCCGTAAAACAAAGACAGTGAAAGAGAGAGAAATTCTTACAAAATTCGTTCAGAGGCTGTGATGCAACCTGGATTGACCATATCTAGACCCACAGCTGGATGAGACATAAGGGTGGACACTCTTGGGGCTGAAAGGTTGGGTGAGGTTGGGTGAGCAAACGCAGACCCTTTAAAGTAATACTGCCTGGTACCCATCCCATGGGTCCCAAATCTCCAGGTTCAAGGGCATCTTCCTACATCGAAAACATGCATGAGAAACCCAGAAGATGGTACACCGTGTGATTTTCAAAGGTTTCTAATACGCACCTCATTTCTCATCTCCTTGTGCTCGGGTTCGCCTTTCCAGCTATTTTACTAGAAATCTCCCTACTTGGAGAATCAGCACCTTTAAGCTCCTGTTCCCTACAGGTTGCAATTTGTCCTGAGGATGAACGGGAAGAGGGGCAACCAATGAGAGACTAGATATAGGTGTTGGGACAGGCACAGCTCACTTTATTTTCCCATCGGTAAGAAGAATTAACCACAGGCTCAGCCTGCTGCCCAGAAGCAGAATAGGGCCTGAGGCAATTCCGCGCTTTTGCGGCCAGCGCCCAAAAAAGCCAGTTGAAAAATGGAGCTCAGGGACACTGCAATTCACAAACCCGCAGAGCTATAAATGATAACTCTCATCCACAGATATATTGAGGGAAG
Organism: Eschrichtius robustus; assembly: GCF_028021215.1. NCBI lineage: Eukaryota > Metazoa > Chordata > Mammalia > Artiodactyla > Eschrichtiidae > Eschrichtius > Eschrichtius robustus. Next base: position 314,244 of record NW_027175288.1, on the reverse strand, counting down.
GCAACGAAGAGGATTTGAAAGCAAGGCAGAATTGCAGGAAACAGGTTTCAGGAGGTAGATTCAAATCGCCTTAAAAGCACATGAAAAGTGGTAAAACGTCGACAATAATGCCCTTGGCCAAACAGGGCGTATGCGTTTTTTCCTGAATATATTCAGGAAAAAACGCATACGCCCTTTTTGGCCAACCAAGCAACCTGGAAAGGCTAATCAGCGCTACAAAGAAGTCTCGTTTCCATCGGTCAAAAGGGCCATGCTGCAAAAAGTGTCAAAACCAGAAATGCAGGACAGGCCATGGAGAAATGGCAGCCTTGCTACGCTGATGGGCGGGATGTAAATTGCCAACAGCCACTCTGGAGAAGTGTACGGTGTGTCCTGAAACATCGAAAAAACACAGCTTAGGGAGCATAGGGCACGTCCTCTCATGGGCGTATAAATTGGGAAAACTAAAAATCAGCAAGACACAGGTACCCCAAAGTTTAGGGCTGCTCTGTTGACAAGAACCTCCACTTCATGACACATTAAATATCCCAGGAAAGAGAAAAATGGATAAAGAAGTTGTGGTCCTTATGTACAATGGAATATCACTCAGACATGAAATCAATGTCATAACGCTAGTGGAAGCAAGATGAGTGGATTTAGGTACGATGATTCTAAGTGAAATAAGTCACACAGAAAAAGACACTTATCATAAGCTATCACTTAGAGAGGGAATGTAAAAACCGCTACACTTGAACTGAATTACAAAACAGAACAGAGTCACACGTTTAGAAAACACACTATGGCTGCTTAACGGGAAAGGTGAGGTGGGGTGAGGCATAAAACAAGGGTTTCAAATTCGCTCAGATACCGTTCCATACACCCAATATGTAATAGACAAGACCTACTCCTTGCTCAGTGAACTGGACTCAACACCCCCTATTCACCGCACAAGAATATATGTGACTAGTAAGAATCTTAAAACCTATGTATTGATATCTGTCTGGAAGTGAGTCAAGTGGGTGTAAAGCTGCATAAACACAGCCGTGAAAAGCAGCTAAACCCCATTATAAAAATAAATTACTTTTAAAAACCCGTAAAACAAAGACAGTGAAAGCGAGAGAAATTATTACAAAATTCGTTCAGAGGCTCTGATGCAACCTGGATTGACCATATCTAGACCCACAGCTGGATGAGACATAAGGGTGGACACTCTTGGGGCTGAACGGTTGGGTGAGGTTGGGTGAGCAAACGCAGACCCTTTAAAGTAATACTGCCTGGTATCCATCCCATGGGTCCCAAATCTCCAGGTTCAAGGGCATCTTCCTACATCGAAAACATGCATGAGAAACCCAGAAGATGGTACACCGTGTGATTTTGAAAGGTTTCTAATACGCACCTCATTTCTCATCTCCTTGTGCTCGGGTTTGCCTTTCCAGCTACTTTACTAGCAATCTCCCTACTTGGAGAATCAGCACCTTTAAGCTCCTGTTCCCTACAGGTTGCAATTTGTCCTGAGGATGAACGGGAAGAGGGGAAACCAATGAGAGACTAGATCTTGGTGTTGGGACAGGCACAGGTCACTCTATTTTCCCATCGGGAAGAAGAATTAACCACAGGCTCAGCCTGCCGGCCAGAAGCTGAATAGGGCCTGAGGCAATCCCGCGCTTTTGCGGCCAGCTCCCAAAAAAGCCAGTTGAAAAATGGAGCTCAGGGACACTGCAATTCACAAACCCGCAGAGCTATAAATGATAACTCTCATCCACAGATATATTGAGGGAAGGCAACGAAGAGGATTTGAAAGCAAGGCAGGATTGCAGGAAACAGGTTTCAGGAGGTAGATTCGAATCGCCTTTAAAGCACATGAAAAGTGGTAAAACGTCGACAATGATGCCCTTGGCCAAACAGGGCGTATGCGTTTTTTCCTGAATATATTCAGGAAAAAACGCATACGCCCTGTTTGGCCATCCAAGCAACCTGGAAAGGCTAATCAGCGCTACAAAGAAGTCTCGCTTCCCATCGGTCAAAAGGGCCATGCTGCAAAAAGTGTCAAAACCAGAAATGCAGGACAGGCCCTGGAGAAATGGCAGCCTTGCTACGCTGATGGGCGGGATGTAAATTGCCAACAGCCACTCTGGAGAAGTGTAAGGTGTGTCCTGAAACATCGAAAAAACACAGCTCTAGGAGCATAGGGCACGTCCTCTCATGGGCGTATAAATTGGGAAAACTAAAAATCAGCAAGACACAGGCACCCCAAAGTTTAGGGCTGCTCTGTTGACAAGAACCTCCACTTCATGACACCTTAAATATCCCAGGAAAGAGAAAAATGGATAAAGAAGTTGTGGTCCTTATGTACAATGGAATATCACTCAGACATGAAATCAATGTCATAAGGCTAGTAGAAGCAAGATGAGTGGATTTAGGTACGACGATTCTAAGTGAAATAAGTCACACAGAAAAAGACACTTATCATAAGCTATCACTTATAGAGGGAATGTAAAAACCGCTACACTTGAACTGAATTACAAAACAGAACAAAGTCACACGTTTAGAAAACACACTATGGCTGCTTAACGGGAAAGGTGAGGTGGGGTGAGGCATAAAACAAGGGTTTCAAATTCGCTCAGATACCGTTCCATACACCCAATATGTAATAGACAAGACCTACTCCTTGCTCAGTGAACAGGACTCAACACCCCCTATTCACCGCACAAGAATATATGTGACTAGTAAGAATCTTAAAACCTATGTATTGATATCTGTCTGGAAGTGAGTCAAGTGGGTGTAAAGCCGCATAAACACAGCCGTGAAAAGCAGCTAAACCCCATTATAAAAATAAATTACTTTTAAAAACCCGTAAAACAAAGACAGTGAAAGAGAGAGAAATTCTTACAAAATTCGTTCAGAGGCTGTGATGCAACCTGGATTGACCATATCTAGACCCACAGCTGGATGAGACATAAGGGTGGACACTCTTGGGGCTGAAAGGTTGGGTGAGGTTGGGTGAGCAAACGCAGACCCTTTAAAGTAATACTGCCTGGTACCCATCCCATGGGTCCCAAATCTCCAGGTTCAAGGGCATCTTCCTACATCGAAAACATGCATGAGAAACCCAGAAGATGGTACACCGTGTGATTTTGAAAGGTTTCTAATACGCACCTCATTTCTCATCTCCTTGTGCTCGGGTTCAGCTTTCCAGCTACTTTACTAGCAATCTCCCTACTTGGAGAATCAGCACCTTTAAGCTCCTGTTCCCTACAGGTTGCAATTTGTCCTGAGGATGAACGGGAAGAGGGGCAACCAATGAGAGACTAGATATAGGTGTTGGGACAGGCACAGCTCACTCTATTTTCCCATCGGTAAGAAGAATTAACCACAGGCTCAGCCTGCCGCCCAGAAGCAGAATAGGGCCTGAGGCAATTCCGCGCTTTTGCGGCCAGCTCCCAAAAAAGCCAGTTGAAAAATGGAGCTCAGGGACACTGCAATTCACAAACCCGCAGAGCTATAAATGATAACTCTCATCCACAGATATATTGAGGGAAGGCAACGAAGAGGATTTGAAAGCAAGGCAGAATTGCAGGAAACAGGTTTCAGGAGGTAGATTCAAATCGCCTTAAAAGCACATGAAAAGTGGTAAAACGTCGACAATAATGCCCTTGGCCAAACAGGGCGTATGCGTTTTTTCCTGAATATATTCAGGAAAAAACGCATACGCCCTTTTTGGCCAACCAAGCAACCTGGAAAGGCTAATCAGCGCTACAAAGAAGTCTCGCTTCCCATCGGTCAAAAGGGCCATGCTGCAAAAAGTGTCAAAACCAGAAATGCAGGACAGGCCATGGAGAAATGGCAGCCTTGCTACGCTGATGGGCGGGATGTAAATTGCCAAAAGCCACTCTGGAGAAGTGTAAGGTGTGTCCTGAAACATCGAAAAAACACAGCTTAGGGAGCATAGGGCACGTCCTCTCATGGGCGTATAGATTGGGATAACTAAAAATCAGCAAGACACAGGCACCCCAAAGTTTAGGGCTGCTCTGTTGACAAGAACCTCCACTTCATGACACCTTAAATATCCCAGGAAAGAGAAAAATGGATAAAGAAGTTGTGGTCCTTATGTACAATGGAATATCACTCAGACATGAAATCAATGTCATAAGGCTAGTAGAAGCAAGATGAGTGGATTTAGGTACGACGATTCTAAGTGAAATAAGTCACACAGAAAAAGACACTTATCATAAGCTATCACTTATAGAGGGAATGTAAAAACCGCTACACTTGAACTGAATTACAAAACAGAACAGAGTCACACGTTTAGAAAACACACTATGGCTGCTTAACGGGAAAGGTGAGGTGGGGTGAGGCATAAAACAAGGGTTTCAAATTCGCTCAGATACCGTTCCATACACCCAATATGTAATAGACAAGACCTACGCCTTGCTCAGTGAACAGGACTCAACACCCCCTATTCAACGCACAAGAATATATGTGACTAGTAAGAATCTTAAAACCTATGTATTGATATCTGTCAGGAAGTGGGTCAAGTGGGTGTAAAGCTGCATAAACACAGCCGTGAAAAGCAGCTAAACCCCATTATAAAAATAAATTACTTTTAAAAACCCGTAAAACAAAGACAGTGAAAGAGAGAGAAATTCTTACAAAATTCGTTCAGAGGCTGTGATGCAACCTGGATTGACCATATCTAGACCCACAGCTGGATGAGACATAAGGGTGGACACTCTTGGGGCTGAAAGGTTGGGTGAGGTTGGGTGAGCAAACGCAGACCCTTTAAAGTAATACTGCCTGGTACCCATCCCATGGGTCCCAAATCTCCAGGTTCAAGGGCATCTTCCTACATCGAAAACATGCATGAGAAACCCAGAAGATGGTACACCGTGTGATTTTCAAAGGTTTCTAATACGCACCTCATTTCTCATCTCCTTGTGCTCGGGTTTGCCTTTCCAGCTACTTTACTAGCAATCTCCCTACTTGGAGAATCAGCACCTTTAAGCTCCTGTTCCCTACAGGTTGCAATTTGTCCTGAGGATGAACGGGAAGAGGGGAAACCAATGAGAGACTAGATCTTGGTGTTGGGACAGGCACAGGTCACTCTATTTTCCCATCGGGAAGAAGAATTAACCACAGGCTCAGCCTGCCGGCCAGAAGCTGAATAGGGCCTGAGGCAATCCCGCGCTTTTGCGGCCAGCTCCCAAAAAAGCCAGTTGAAAAATGGAGCTCAGGGACACTGCAATTCACAAACCCGCAGAGCTATAAATGATAACTCTCATCCACAGATATATTGAGGGAAGGCAACGAAGAGGATTTGAAAGCAAGGCAGGATTGCAGGAAACAGGTTTCAGGAGGTAGATTCGAATCGCCTTTAAAGCACATGAAAAGTGGTAAAACGTCGACAATGATGCCCTTGGCCAAACAGGGCGTATGCGTTTTTTCCTGAATATATTCAGGAAAAAACGCATACGCCCTGTTTGGCCATCCAAGCAACCTGGAAAGGCTAATCAGCGCTACAAAGAAGTCTCGCTTCCCATCGGTCAAAAGGGCCATGCTGCAAAAAGTGTCAAAACCAGAAATGCAGGACAGGCCCTGGAGAAATGGCAGCCTTGCTACGCTGATGGGCGGGATGTAAATTGCCAACAGCCACTCTGGAGAAGTGTAAGGTGTGTCCTGAAACATCGAAAAAACACAGCTCTAGGAGCATAGGGCACGTCCTCTCATGGGCGTATAAATTGGGAAAACTAAAAATCAGCAAGACACAGGCACCCCAAAGTTTAGGGCTGCTCTGTTGACAAGAACCTCCACTTCATGACACCTTAAATATCCCAGGAAAGAGAAAAATGGATAAAGAAGTTGTGGTCCTTATGTACAATGGAATATCACTCAGACATGAAATCAATGTCATAAGGCTAGTAGAAGCAAGATGAGTGGATTTAGGTACGACGATTCTAAGTGAAATAAGTCACACAGAAAAAGACACTTATCATAAGCTATCACTTATAGAGGGAATGTAAAAACCGCTACACTTGAACTGAATTACAAAACAGAACAAAGTCACACGTTTAGAAAACACACTATGGCTGCTTAACGGGAAAGGTGAGGTGGGGTGAGGCATAAAACAAGGGTTTCAAATTCGCTCAGATACCGTTCCATACACCCAATATGTAATAGACAAGACCTACTCCTTGCTCAGTGAACAGGACTCAACACCCCCTATTCACCGCACAAGAATATATGTGACTAGTAAGAATCTTAAAACCTATGTATTGATATCTGTCTGGAAGTGAGTCAAGTGGGTGTAAAGCCGCATAAACACAGCCGTGAAAAGCAGCTAAACCCCATTATAAAAATAAATTACTTTTAAAAACCCGTAAAACAAAGACAGTGAAAGAGAGAGAAATTCTTACAAAATTCGTTCAGAGGCTGTGATGCAACCTGGATTGACCATATCTAGACCCACAGCTGGATGAGACATAAGGGTGGACACTCTTGGGGCTGAAAGGTTGGGTGAGGTTGGGTGAGCAAACGCAGACCCTTTAAAGTAATACTGCCTGGTACCCATCCCATGGGTCCCAAATCTCCAGGTTCAAGGGCATCTTCCTACATCGAAAACATGCATGAGAAACCCAGAAGATGGTACACCGTGTGATTTTGAAAGGTTTCTAATACGCACCTCATTTCTCATCTCCTTGTGCTCGGGTTCAGCTTTCCAGCTACTTTACTAGCAATCTCCCTACTTGGAGAATCAGCACCTTTAAGCTCCTGTTCCCTACAGGTTGCAATTTGTCCTGAGGATGAACGGGAAGAGGGGCAACCAATGAGAGACTAGATATAGGTGTTGGGACAGGCACAGCTCACTCTATTTTCCCATCGGTAAGAAGAATTAACCACAGGCTCAGCCTGCCGCCCAGAAGCAGAATAGGGCCTGAGGCAATTCCGCGCTTTTGCGGCCAGCTCCCAAAAAAGCCAGTTGAAAAATGGAGCTCAGGGACACTGCAATTCACAAACCCGCAGAGCTATAAATGATAACTCTCATCCACAGATATATTGAGGGAAGGCAACGAAGAGGATTTGAAAGCAAGGCAGAATTGCAGGAAACAGGTTTCAGGAGGTAGATTCAAATCGCCTTAAAAGCACATGAAAAGTGGTAAAACGTCGACAATAATGCCCTTGGCCAAACAGGGCGTATGCGTTTTTTCCTGAATATATTCAGGAAAAAACGCATACGCCCTTTTTGGCCAACCAAGCAACCTGGAAAGGCTAATCAGCGCTACAAAGAAGTCTCGCTTCCCATCGGTCAAAAGGGCCATGCTGCAAAAAGTGTCAAAACCAGAAATGCAGGACAGGCCATGGAGAAATGGCAGCCTTGCTACGCTGATGGGCGGGATGTAAATTGCCAAAAGCCACTCTGGAGAAGTGTAAGGTGTGTCCTGAAACATCGAAAAAACACAGCTTAGGGAGCATAGGGCACGTCCTCTCATGGGCGTATAGATTGGGATAACTAAAAATCAGCAAGACACAGGCACCCCAAAGTTTAGGGCTGCTCTGTTGACAAGAACCTCCACTTCATGACACCTTAAATATCCCAGGAAAGAGAAAAATGGATAAAGAAGTTGTGGTCCTTATGTACAATGGAATATCACTCAGACATGAAATCAATGTCATAAGGCTAGTAGAAGCAAGATGAGTGGATTTAGGTACGACGATTCTAAGTGAAATAAGTCACACAGAAAAAGACACTTATCATAAGCTATCACTTATAGAGGGAATGTAAAAACCGCTACACTTGAACTGAATTACAAAACAGAACAGAGTCACACGTTTAGAAAACACACTATGGCTGCTTAACGGGAAAGGTGAGGTGGGGTGAGGCATAAAACAAGGGTTTCAAATTCGCTCAGATACCGTTCCATACACCCAATATGTAATAGACAAGACCTACGCCTTGCTCAGTGAACAGGACTCAACACCCCCTATTCAACGCACAAGAATATATGTGACTAGTAAGAATCTTAAAACCTATGTATTGATATCTGTCAGGAAGTGGGTCAAGTGGGTGTAAAGCTGCATAAACACAGCCGTGAAAAGCAGCTAAACCCCATTATAAAAATAAATTACTTTTAAAAACCCGTAAAACAAAGACAGTGAAAGAGAGAGAAATTCTTACAAAATTCGTTCAGAGGCTGTGATGCAACCTGGATTGACCATATCTAGACCCACAGCTGGATGAGACATAAGGGTGGACACTCTTGGGGCTGAAAGGTTGGGTGAGGTTGGGTGAGCAAACGCAGACCCTTTAAAGTAATACTGCCTGGTACCCATCCCATGGGTCCCAAATCTCCAGGTTCAAGGGCATCTTCCTACATCGAAAACATGCATGAGAAACCCAGAAGATGGTACACCGTGTGATTTTCAAAGGTTTCTAATACGCACCTCATTTCTCATCTCCTTGTGCTCGGGTTCGCCTTTCCAGCTATTTTACTAGAAATCTCCCTACTTGGAGAATCAGCACCTTTAAGCTCCTGTTCCCTACAGGTTGCAATTTGTCCTGAGGATGAACGGGAAGAGGGGCAACCAATGAGAGACTAGATATAGGTGTTGGGACAGGCACAGCTCACTCTATTTTCCCATCGGTAAGAAGAATTAACCACAGGCTCAGCCTGCTGCCCAGAAGCAGAATAGGGCCTGAGGCAATTCCGCGCTTTTGCGGCCAGCTCCCAAAAAAGCCAGTTGAAAAATGGAGCTCAGGGACACTGCAATTCACAAACCCGCAGAGCTATAAATGATAACTCTCATCCACAGATATATTGAGGGAAGGCAACGAAGAGGATTTGAAAGCAAGGCAGAATTGCAGGAAACAGGTTTCAGGAGGTAGATTCAAATCGCCTTAAAAGCACATGAAAAGTGGTAAAACGTCGACAATAATGCCCTTGGCCAAACAGGGCGTATGCGTTTTTTCCTGAATATATTCAGGAAAAAACGCATACGCCCTTTTTGGCCAACCAAGCAACCTGGAAAGGCTAATCAGCGCTACAAAGAAGTCTCGTTTCCATCGGTCAAAAGGGCCATGCTGCAAAAAGTGTCAAAACCAGAAATGCAGGACAGGCCATGGAGAAATGGCAGCCTTGCTACGCTGATGGGCGGGATGTAAATTGCCAACAGCCACTCTGGAGAAGTGTACGGTGTGTCCTGAAACATCGAAAAAACACAGCTTAGGGAGCATAGGGCACGTCCTCTCATGGGCGTATAAATTGGGAAAACTAAAAATCAGCAAGACACAGGTACCCCAAAGTTTAGGGCTGCTCTGTTGACAAGAACCTCCACTTCATGACACCTTAAATATCCCAGGAAAGAGAAAAATGGATAAAGAAGTTGTGGTCCTTATGTACAATGGAATATCACTCAGACATGAAATCAATGTCATAACGCTAGTAGAAGCAAGATGAGTGGATTTAGGTACGATGATTCTAAGTGAAATAAGTCACACAGAAAAAGACACTTATCATAAGCTATCACTTAGAGAGGGAATGTAAAAACCGCTACACTTGAACTGAATTACAAAACAGAACAGAGTCACACGTTTAGAAAACACACTATGCCTGCTTAACGGGAAAGGTGAGGTGGGGTGAGGCATAAAACAAGGGTTTCAAATTCGCTCAGATACCGTTCCATACACCCAATATGTAATAGACAAGACCTACTCCTTGCTCAGTGAACTGGACTCAACACCCCCTATTCACCGCACAAGAATATATGTGACTAGTAAGAATCTTAAAACCTATGTATTGATATCTGTCTGGAAGTGAGTCAAGTGGGTGTAAAGCTGCATAAACACAGCCGTGAAAAGCAGCTAAACCCCATTATAAAAATAAATTACTTTTAAAAACCCGTAAAACAAAGACAGTGAAAGCGAGAGAAATTATTACAAAATTCGTTCAGAGGCTCTGATGCAACCTGGATTGACCATATCTAGACCCACAGCTGGATGAGACATAAGGGTGGACACTCTTGGGGCTGAACGGTTGGGTGAGGTAGGGTGAGCAAACGCAGACCCTTTAAAGTAATACTGCCTGGTATCCATCCCATGGGTCCCAAATCTCCAGGTTCAAGGGCATCTTCCTACATCGAAAACATGCATGAGAAACCCAGAAGATGGTACACCGTGTGATTTTGAAAGGTTTCTAATACGCACCTCATTTCTCATCTCCTTGTGCTCGGGTTCGCCTTTCCAGCTACTTTACTAGCAATCTCCCTACTTGGAGAATCAGCACCTTTAAGCTCCTGTTCCCTACAGGTTGCAATTTGTCCTGAGGATGAACGGGAAGAGGGGAAACCAATGAGAGACTAGATCTTGGTGTTGGGACAGGCACAGGTCACTCTATTTTCCCATCGGGAAGAAGAATTAACCACAGGCTCAGCCTGCCGGCCAGAAGCTGAATAGGGCCTGAGGCAATCCCGCGCTTTTGCGGCCAGCTCCCAAAAAAGCCAGTTGAAAAATGGAGCTCAGGGACACTGCAATTCACAAACCCGCAGAGTTATAAATGATAACTCTCATCCACAGATATATTGAGGGAAGGCAACGAAGAGGATTTGAAAGCAAGGCAGGATTGCAGGAAACAGGTTTCAGGAGGTAGATTCGAATCGCCTTTAAAGCACATGAAAAGTGGTAAAACGTCGACAATGATGCCCTTGGCCAAACAGGGCGTATGCGTTTTTTCCTGAATATATTCAGGAAAAAACGCATACGCCCTGTTTGGCCAACCAAGCAACCTGGAAAGGCTAATCAGCGCTACAAAGAAGTCTCGCTTCCCATCGGTCAAAAGGGCCATGCTGCAAAAAGTGTCAAAACCAGAAATGCAGGACAGGCCCTGGAGAAATGGCAGCCTTGCTACGCTGATGGGCGGGATGTAAATTGCCAACAGCCACTCTGGAGAAGTGTAAGGTGTGTCCTGAAACATCGAAAAAACACAGCTCTAGGAGCATAGGGCACGTCCTCTCATGGGCGTATAAATTGGGAAAACTAAAAATCAGCAAGACACAGGCACCCCAAAGTTTAGGGCTGCTCTGTTGACAAGAACCTCCACTTCATGACACCTTAAATATCCCAGGAAAGAGAAAAATGGATAAAGAAGTTGTGGTCCTTATGTACAATGGAATATCACTCAGACATGAAATCAATGTCATAAGGCTAGTAGAAGCAAGATGAGTGGATTTAGGTACGACGATTCTAAGTGAAATAAGTCACACAGAAAAATACACTTATCATAAGCTATCACTTATAGAGGGAATGTAAAAACCGCTACACTTGAACTGAATTACAAAACAGAACAGAGTCACACGTTTAGAAAACACACTATGGCTGCTTAACGGGAAAGGTGAGGTGGGGTGAGGCATAAAACAAGGGTTTCAAATTCGCTCAGATACCGTTCCATACACCCAATATGTAATAGACAAGACCTACTCCTTGCTCAGTGAACAGGACTCAACACCCCCTATTCACCGCACAAGAATATATGTGACTAGTAAGAATCTTAAAACCTATGTATTGATATCTGTCTGGAAGTGAGTCAAGTGGGTGTAAAGCCGCATAAACACAGCCGTGAAAAGCAGCTAAACCCCATTATAAAAATAAATTACTTTTAAAAACCCGTAAAACAAAGACAGTGAAAGAGAGAGAAATTATTACAAAATTCGTTCAGAGGCTGTGATGCAACCTGGATTGACCATATCTAGACCCACAGCTGGATGAGACATAAGGGTGGACACTCTTGGGGCTGAAAGTTTGGGTGAGGCTGGGTGAGCAAACGCACACCCTTTAAAGTAATACTGCCTGGTACCCATCCCATGGGTCCCAAATCTCCAGGTTCAAGGGCATCTTCCTACATCGAAAACATGCATGAGAAACCCAGAAGATGGTACACCGTGTGATTTTGAAAGGTTTCTAATACGCACCTCATTTCTCATCTCCTTGTGCTCGGGTTCACCTTTCCAGCTACTTTACTAGCAATCTCCCTACTTGGAGAATCAGCACCTTTAAGCTCCTGTTCCCTACAGGTTGCAATTTGTCCTGAGGATGAACGGGAAGAGGGGCAACCAATGAGAGACTAGATGTAGGTGTTGGGACAGGCACAGCTCACTCTATTTTCCCATCGGTAAGAAGAATTAACCACAGGCTCAGCCTGCCGCCCAGAAGCAGAATAGGGCCTGAGGCAATTCCGCGCTTTTGCGGCCAGCTCCCAAAAAAGCCAGTTGAAAAATGGAGCTCAGGGACACTGCAATTCACAAACCCGCAGAGCTATAAATGATAACTCTCATCCACAGATATATTGAGGGAAGGCAACGAAGAGGATTTGAAAGCAAGGCAGAATTGCAGGAAACAGGTTTCAGGAGGTAGATTCAAATCGCCTTAAAAGCACATGAAAAGTGGTAAAACGTCGACAATAATGCCCTTGGCCAAACAGGGCGTATGCGTTTTTTCCTGAATATATTCAGGAAAAAACGCATACGCCCTTTTTGGCCAACCAAGCAACCTGGAAAGGCTAATCAGCGCTACAAAGAAGTCTCGCTTCCCATCGGTCAAAAGGGCCATGCTGCAAAAAGTGTCAAAACCAGAAATGCAGGACAGGCCATGGAGAAATGGCAGCCTTGCTACGCTGATGGGCGGGATGTAAATTGCCAACAGCCACTCTGGAGAAGTGTAAGGTGTGTCCTGAAACATCGAAAAAACACAGCTTAGGGAGCATAGGGCACGTCCTCTCATGGGCGTATAGATTGGGATAACTAAAAATCAGCAAGACACAGGCACCCCAAAGTTTAGGGCTGCTCTGTTGACAAGAACCTCCACTTCATGACACCTTAAATATCCCAGGAAAGAGAAAAATGGATAAAGAAGTTGTGGTCCTTATGTACAATGGAATATCACTCAGACATGAAATCAATGTCATAAGGCTAGTAGAAGCAAGATGAGTGGATTTAGGTACGACGATTCTAAGTGAAATAAGTCACACAGAAAAAGACACTTATCATAAGCTATCACTTATAGAGGGAATGTAAAAACCGCTACACTTGAACTGAATTACAAAACAGAACAGAGTCACACGTTTAGAAAACACACTATGGCTGCTTAACGGGAAAGGTGAGGTGGGGTGAGGCATAAAACAAGGGTTTCAAATTCGCTCAGATACCGTTCCATACACCCAATATGTAATAGACAAGACCTACGCCTTGCTCAGTGAACAGGACTCAACACCCCCTATTCAACGCACAAGAATATATGTGACTAGTAAGAATCTTAAAACCTATGTATTGATATCTGTCAGGAAGTGGGTCAAGTGGGTGTAAAGCTGCATAAACACAGCCGTGAAAAGCAGCTAAACCCCATTATAAAAATAAATTACTTTTAAAAACCCGTAAAACAAAGACAGTGAAAGAGAGAGAAATTCTTACAAAATTCGTTCAGAGGCTGTGATGCAACCTGGATTGACCATATCTAGACCCACAGCTGGATGAGACATAAGGGTGGACACTCTTGGGGCTGAAAGGTTGGGTGAGGTTGGGTGAGCAAACGCAGACCCTTTAAAGTAATACTGCCTGGTACCCATCCCATGGGTCCCAAATCTCCAGGTTCAAGGGCATCTTCCTACATCGAAAACATGCATGAGAAACCCAGAAGATGGTACACCGTGTGATTTTCAAAGGTTTCTAATACGCACCTCATTTCTCATCTCCTTGTGCTCGGGTTCGCCTTTCCAGCTATTTTACTAGAAATCTCCCTACTTGGAGAATCAGCACCTTTAAGCTCCTGTTCCCTACAGGTTGCAATTTGTCCTGAGGATGAACGGGAAGAGGGGCAACCAATGAGAGACTAGATATAGGTGTTGGGACAGGCACAGCTCACTTTATTTTCCCATCGGTAAGAAGAATTAACCACAGGCTCAGCCTGCTGCCCAGAAGCAGAATAGGGCCTGAGGCAATTCCGCGCTTTTGCGGCCAGCGCCCAAAAAAGCCAGTTGAAAAATGGAGCTCAGGGACACTGCAATTCACAAACCCGCAGAGCTATAAATGATAACTCTCATCCACAGATATATTGAGGGAAGGCAACGAAGAGGATTTGAAAGCAAGGCAGAATTGCAGGAAACAGGTTTCAGGAGGTAGATTCAAATCGCCTTAAAAGCACATGAAAAGTGGTAAAACGTCGACAATAATGCCCTTGGCCAAACAGGGCGTATGCGTTTTTTCCTGAATATATTCAGGAAAAAATGC